>NW_027617475.1:0-115231 GCF_964187855.1 Myxine glutinosa
AAAAACCACTTTTCGCACTTGTGTTGGTGCAGGAAACCACTTTTGCACTTGTATTAGTGTGGAAAAACCACTTTTCGCACTTGTGTTAGTGTTGAAAAACACTTTTCGCACTTGGGTTAGTGTTGAAAAACCACTTTTCGCACTTGTGTTGGTGCAGGAAACCACTTTTTGCACTTGTATTAGTGTGGAAAAAAACACTTTTCGCACTTGTGTTAGTGTTGAAAAACCACTTTTCGCACTTGTGTTGGTGCAGGAAACCACTTTTGCACTTGTATTAGTGTGGAAAAACCACTTTTCGCACTTGTGTTAGTGTTGAAAAACCACTTTTTGCACTTGTGTTGGTGCAGGAAACCACTTTTGCACTTGTATTAGTGTGGAAAAAACACTTTTTGCACTTGTGATAGTGTTGAAAAACCACTTTTCGCACTTGTGTTAGTGTTGAAAAACCACTTTTCGCACTTGTGTTGGTGCAGGAAACCCCTTTTGCACTTGTATTAGTGTGGAAAAACCACTTTTCGCACTTGTGTTAATGTTGAAAAACCACTTTTCGCACTTGTGTTAGTGTTGAAAAACCACTTTTTGCACTTGTGTTGGTGCAGGAAACCACTTTTGCACTTGTATTAGTGTGGGAAAAAAACACTTTTTGCACGTGTGATAGTGTTGAAAACCACTTTTCACACTTGTGTTAGTGTTGAAAAACCACTTTTCGCACTTGTGTTAGTGTTGAAAAACCACTTTTTCGCACTTGTGTTGGTGCAGGAAACCACTTTTGCACTTGTATTAGTGTGGAAAAAACACTTTTTGCACTTGTGATAGTGTTGAAAAACCACTTTTCGCACTTGTGATAGTGTTGAAAAACCACTTTTCGCACTTGTGTTGGTGCAGGAAACCACTTTTGCACTTGTATTAGTGTGGAAAAAAACACTTTTTGCACTGTGATAGTGTTGAAAAACCACTTTTCGCACTTGTATTAGTGTGGAAAAAACACTTTTTGCACTTGTATTAGTGTAGAAAAAACACTTTTTGCACTTGTGATAGTGTTGAAAAACCACTTTTCGCACTTGTGTTGGTGCAGGAAACCACTTTTGCACTTGTATTAGTGTGGAAAAAACACTTTTTGCTCTTGTGATAGTGTTGAAAAACCACTTTTTGCACTTGTGTTAGTGTTGAAAAACCACTTTTCGCTACTGTGTTGGTGCAGGAAACCACTTTTGCACTTGTATAGTGTGGAAAAACCACTTTTCGCACTTGTGTTAGTGTTGAAAAACCACTTTTCGCACTTGTGTTAGTGTTGAAAAAACACTTTTCGCACTTGTGTTGGTACAGGAAACCACTTTTGCACTTGTATTAGTGTGGAAAAAACACTTTTCGCACTTGTGTTAGTGTTGAAAAACCCACTTTTCCGCACTTGTGTTAGTGTTGAAAAACCACTTTTCGCACTTGTGTTAGTGTTGAAAAATCCACTTTTCGCACTTGTGTTGTGCAGGAAACCACTTTTGCACTTGTAATAGTGTGGAAAAAACACTTTTTGCACTTGTGATAGTGTTGAAAAAACCACTTTTCGCACTTGTGTTAGTGTTGAAAAACCACTTTTCGCACTTGTGTTGGTGCAGGAAAACACTTTTGCACTTGTATTAGTGTGGAAAAAACACTTTTTGCACTTGTGATAGTGTTGAAAAACCACTTTCGCACTTGTATTAGTGTGGTAAAAACACTTTTTGCACTTGTATTAGTGTCGAAAAAAACACTTTTTTGCACTTGTGATAGTGTTGAAAAACCACTTTTCGCACTTGTGTTAGTGTTGAAAAACCACTTTTCGCACTTGTGTTGGTGTTGAAAAACCACTTTTCGCACTTGTGTTAGTGTTGAAAAACCACTTTTCGCACTTGTGTTGGTGCAGGAAACTACTTTTGCACTTGTATTTGTGTGGAAAAAACACTTTTTGCTCTTGTGATAGTGTTGAAAAACCACTTTTCGCACTTGTGTTAGTGTTGAAAAACCACTTTTCGCACTTGTGTTGGTGCAGGAAACCACTTTTGCACTTGTATTAGTGTGGAAAAACCACTTTTCGCACATGTGTTAGTGTTGAAAAACCACTTTTTGCACTTGTGTTAGTGTTGAAAAACCACTTTTCGCCCTTGTGTTGGTGCAGGAAACCACTTTTGCACTTGTATTAGTGTGGAAAAACCACTTTTCGCACTTGTGTTAGTGTTGAAAAACCACTTTTCGCACTTGTGTTAGTGTTGAAAAACCACTTTTCGCACTTGTGTTAGTGTTGAAAAACCACTTTTCGCACTTGTGTTGGTGCAGGAAACCACTTTTGCACTTGTATTAGTGTGGAAAAAACACTTTTTGCACTTGTGATATTGTTGAAAAACCACTTTTCGCACTTGTGTTAGTGTTGAAAAACCACTTTTCGCACTTGTGTTAGTGTTGAAAAACCACTTTTCGCACTTGTGTTGGTGCAGGAAACCACTTTTGCACTTGTATTCGTGTGGAAAAAACACTTTTTGCACTTGTGATAGTGTTGAAAAACCACTTTTCGCACTTGTGTTAGTGTTGAAACACCACTTTTCGCACTTGTGTTGGTGCAGGAAACCACTTTTGCACTTGTATTAGTGTAGAAAAAACACTTTTCGCACTTGCGTTAGTGTTGAAAAAGCACTTTTTCGCACTTGTGTTAGAGTTGAAAAACCACTTTTCGCACTTGTGTTGGTGCAGGAAACCACTTTTGCACTTGTATTAGTGTGGAAAAACCACTTTTTGCACTTGTGTTAGTGTTGAAAAACCACTTTCGCACTTGTGTTGGTGCAGGGAAACCACTTTTGCACTTGTATTTAGTGTGGAAAAAACACTTTTTGCACTTGTGATAGTGTTGAAAAACCACTTTTCGCACTTGTGTTAGTGTTGAAAAACCACTTTTCGCAACTTGTGTTGGTGCAGGAAAACCACTTTTGCACTTGTATTAGTGTGGAAAAACCACTTTTTGCACTTGTGTTAATGTTGAAAAACCACTTTTCGCACTTGTGTTAGTGTTGAAAAACCACTTTTGCACTTTGTGTTGGTGCAGGAAACCACTTTTGCACATGTATTAGTGTGGAAAAAACACTTTTTGCACGTGTGGTAGTGTTGAAAAACCACTTTTCGCCCTTGTGTTAGTGTTGAAAAACCACTTTTCGCACTTGTGTTGGTGCAGGAAACCACTTTGTGCACTTATATTAGTGTGGAAAAAACACTTTTTGCACTTGTGATAGTGTTGAAAATACACACTTTTTGCACTTGTGATAGTGTTGAAAAACCACTTTTCACACTTGTATTAGTGTGGAAAAAACACTTTTTGCACTTGTGATAGTGTTGAAAAACCACTTTTCGCACTTGTGTTGGTGCAGGGAAACCACTTTTGCACTTGTATTAGTGTGGAGAAAAACAATTTTTGCTCTTGTGATAGTGTTGAAAAACCACTTTTCGCACTTGTGTTAGTGTTGAAAAACCACTTTTCGCACTTGTGTTGGTGCAGGAAACCACTTTTCCACTTGTATTAGTGTGGAAAAACCACTTTTCGCACTTGTGTTAGTGTTGATAAACCACTTTTCGCACTGTTAGTGTTGAAAAACCAATTTCGCACTTGTGTTGGTGCAGGAAACCACTTTTGCACTTGTATTAGTGTGGAAAAAACACTTTTTTGCACTTGTGATAGTGTTGAAAAACCACTTTTCGCACTTGTGTTAGTGTTGAAAAACCACTTTTCGCACTTGTGTTAGTGTTGAGAAACCACTTTTTCGTACTTGTGTTGGTGCAGGAAACCACTTTTGCACTTGTATTAGTGTGGAAAAAACACTTTTTGCACTTGTGTTAGTGTTGAAAAACACACTTTTCGCACATTGTGTTAGTGTTGAAAAACCACTTTTCGCACTTGTGTTGGTGCAGGGAAACCACTTTTGCACTTGTATTAGTGTGGAAAAAAACACTTTTTGCACTTGTGATAGTGTTGAAAAACCACTTTTCGCACTTGTGTTGGTGCAGGAAACCACTATTGCACTTTGTATTTGTGTGGAAAAAACACTTTTTGCTCTTGTGATAGTGTTGAAAAAACCACTTTTCGCACTTGTGTTAGTGTTGAAAAACCACTTTTCGCACTTGTGTTGGTGCAGCAAACCACTTTTTATGTGTTGGCAACTTGTGTTGGTGCAGGGAAACCACTTTTGCACTTGTATTAGTGTGGAAAAAACACTTTTTGCACTTGTGATAGTGTTGAAAAACCACTTTTCGCACTTGTGTTAGTGTTGAGAAAACCACTTTTCGCACTTGTGTTGGTGCAGGAAACCACTTTTGCACTTGTATTAGTGTGGAAAAAACACTTTTTGCACTTGTGATAGTGTTGAAAAACCACTTTTCGCACTTGTGTTGGTGCAGGAAAACCACTTTTGCACTTGTATTGGTGTGGAAAAACCACTTTTTGCACTTGTGTTAATGTTGAAAAAACCACTTTTCGCACTTGTGTTAGTGTTGAAAAACCACTTTTTGCACTTGTGTTGGTGCAGGAAACCACTTTTGCACATGTATTAGTGTGGAAAAAACACTTTTTGCAGCTGTGGTAGTGTGAAAAACCACTTTTCGCCCTTGTGTTTAGTGTTGAAAAACCACTTTTTCGCACTTGTGTTAGTGTTGAAAAACCACTTTTCGCACTTGTGTTGGTGCAGGAAACCACTTTTGCACTTATATTAGTGTGGAAAAAAACACTTTTTGCACTTGTGATAGTGTTGAAAAACCACTTTTTGCACTTGTGTTAGTGTTGAAAAACCACTTTTCGCACTTGTGTTGGGTGCAGGAAACCACTTTTGCACTTGTATTAGTGTGGAAAAAACACTTTTTGCACTTGTGATAGTGTTGAAAAACCACTTTTCACACTTGTATTAGTGTGGAAAAACACTTTTTGCACTTGTATTAGTGTAGAAAAAACACTTTTTGCACTTGTGATAGTGTTGAAAAACCACTTTTCGCACTTGTGTTGGTGCAGGAAACCACTTTTGCACTTGTAATTAGTGTGAGAAAAAACACATTTTGCTCTTGTGATAGTGTTGAAAAACCACTTTTCGCACTTGTGTTAGTGTTGAAAAACCACTTTTCGCACTTGTGTTGGTGCAGGAAACCACTTTTGCACTTGTATTTGTGTGGAAAAAACACTTTTTGCTCTTGTGATAGTGTTGAAAAACCACTTTTCCGCACTTGTGTTAGTGTTGTAAAACCACTTTTCGCACTTGTGTTGGTGCAGCAAACCACTTTTGCACTTGTGTTGGTGCAGGAAACCACTTTTGCACTTGTATTAGTGTGGAAAAAAACACTTTTTGCACTTGTGATAGTGTTGAAAAAACCACTTTTCGCACTTGTGTTAGTGTTGAAAAACCACTTTTCGCTACTTGTGTTGGTGCAGGAAACCACTTTTGCACTTGTATTAGTGTGGAAAAAACACTTTTTGCACTTGTGATAGTGTTGAAAAAACCACTTTTCGCAACTTGTGTTAGTGTTGAAAAACCACTTTTCGCACTTGTGTTGGTGCAGGAAACCACTTTTGCAGTTGTATTAGTGTGGAAAAACCACTTTTCGCACTTGTGTTAGTGTTGAAAAACCACTTTTCGCACTTGTGTTAGTGTTGAAAAACCACTTTTCGCACTTGTGTTGGTGCAGGAAACCACTTTTGCACTTGTATTAGTGTGGAAAAAACACTTTTTGCACTTGTGATAGTGTTGAAAAACCACTTTTCGCACTTGTGTTAGTGTTGAAAAACCACTTTTCGCACTTGTGTTGGTGCAGGAAACCACTTTTGCACTTGTATTAGTGTGGAAAAAACACTTTTTGCACTTGTGATAGTGTTGAAAAACCACTTTTCGCACTTGTGTTAGTGTTGAAAAACCACTTTTCGCACTTGTGTTGGTGCAGGAAAACCACTTTTGCACTTGTATTAGTGTGGAAAAACCACTTTTTGCACTTGTGTTAATGTTGAAAAACCACTTTTCGCACTTGTGTTAGTGATGAAAAACCACTTTTTGCACTTGTGTTGGTGCAGTAAACCACTTTTGCACATGTATTAGTGTGGAAAAAACACTTTTTGCACGTGTGGTAGTGTTGAAAAACCACTTTTCGCCCTTGTGTTAGTGTTGAAAAACCCCTTTTCGCACTTGTGTTAGTGTTGAAAAACCACTTTTCGCACTTGTGTTGGTGCAGGAAACCACTTTTGCACTTATATTAGTGTGGAAAAAACACTTTTTGCACTTGTGATAGTGTTGAAAAACCACTTTTTGCACTTGTGTTAGTGTTGAAAAACCACTTTTCGCACTTGTGTTGGTGCAGGAAACCACTTTTGCACTTGTATTAGTGTGGAAAAAACACTTTTTGCACTTGTGATAGTGTTGAAAAACCACTTTTCACACTTGTATTAGTGTGGAAAAAACACTTTTTGCACTTGTATTAGTGTAGAAAAAACACTTTTTGCACTTGTGATAGTGTTGAAAAACCACTTTTCGCACTTGTGTTGGTGCAGGAAACCACTTTTGCACTTGTATTAGTGTGGAAAAAACAATTTTTGCTCTTGTGATAGTGTTGAAAAACCACTTTTCGCACTTGTGTTAGTGTTGAAAAACCACTTTTCGCACTTGTGTTGGTGCAGGAAACCACTTTTGCACTTGTATTTGTGTGGAAAAAACACTTTTTGCTCTTGTGATAGTGTTGAAAAACCACTTTTCGCACTTGTGTTAGTGTTGAAAAACCACTTTTCGCACTTGTGTTGGTGCAGCAAACCACTTTTGCACTTGTGTTGGTGCAGGAAACCACTTTTGCACTTGTATTAGTGTGGAAAAAACACTTTTTGCACTTGTGATAGTGTTGAAAAACCACTTTTCGCACTTGTGTTAGTGTTGAAAAACCACTTTTCGCACTTGTGTTGGTGCAGGAAACCACTTTTGCACTTGTATTAGTGTGGAAAAAACACTTTTTGCACTTGTGATAGTGTTGAAAAACCACTTTTCGCACTTGTGTTAGTGTTGAAAAACCACTTTTCGCACTTGTGTTGGTGCAGGAAACCACTTTTGCACTTGTATTAGTGTGGAAAAACCACTTTTCGCACTTGTGTTAGTGTTGAAAAACCACTTTTCGCACTTGTGTTAGTGTTGAAAAACCACTTTTCGCACTTGTGTTGGTGCAGGAAACCACTTTTGCACTTGTATTAGTGTGGAAAAAACACTTTTCGCACTTGTGTTAGTGTTGAAAAAGCACTTTTCGCACTTGTGTTGGTGCAGGAAACCACTTTTGCACTTGTATTAGTGTGGAAAAACCACTTTTCGCACTTGTGTTAGTGTTGAAAAACCACTTTTTGCACTTGTGTTGGTGCAGGAAACCACTTTTGCACTTGTATTAGTGTGGAAAAAACACTTTTTGCACTTGTGATAGTGTTGAAAAACCACTTTTCGCACTTGTGTTAGTGTTGAAAAACCACTTTTCGCACTTGTGTTGGTGCAGGAAACCCCTTTTGCACTTGTATTAGTGTGGAAAAACCACTTTTCGCACTTGTGTTAGTGTTGAAAAACCACTTTTTGCACTTGTGTTGGTGCAGGAAACCACTTTTGCACTTGTATTAGTGTGGAAAAAACACTTTTTGCACGTGTGATAGTGTTGAAAAACCACTTTTCACACTTGTGTTAGTGTTGAAAAACCACTTTTCGCACTTGTGTTAGTGTTGAAAACCACTTTTCGCACTTGTGTTGGTGCAGGAAACCACTTTTGCACTTGTATTAGTGTGGAAAAAACACTTTTTGCACTTGTGATAGTGTTGAAAAACCACTTTTCGCACTTGTGTTAGTGTTGAAAAACCACTTTTCGCACTTGTGTTGGTGCAGGAAACCACTTTTGCACTTGTATTAGTGTGGAAAAAACACTTTTTGCACTTGTGATAGTGTTGAAAAACCACTTTTCGCACTTGTATTAGTGTGGAAAAAACACTTTTTGCACTTGTATTAGTGTAGAAAAAACACTTTTTGCACTTGTGATAGTGTTGAAAAACCACTTTTCGCACTTGTGTTGGTGCAGGAAACCACTTTTGCACTTGTATTAGTGTGGAAAAAACACTTTTTGCACTTGTGATAGTGTTGAAAAACCACTTTTCGCACTTGTGTTAGTGTTGAAAAACCACTTTTCGCACTTGTGTTGGTGCAGGAAACCACTTTTGCACTTGTATTAGTGTGGAAAAAACACTTTTTGCACTTGTGATAGTGTTGAAAAACCACTTTTCGCACTTGTGTTAGTGTTGAAAAACCACTTTTTGCACTTGTGTTGGTGCAGGAAAACCACTTTTGCACTTGTATTAGTGTGGAAAAACCACTTTTTGCACTTGTGTTAATGTTGAAAAACCACTTTTCGCACTTGTGTTAGTGTTGAAAAACCACTTTTTGCACTTGTGTTGGTGCAGGAAACCACTTTTGCACTTATATTAGTGTGGAAAAAACACTTTTTGCACGTGTGGTAGTGTTGAAAAACCACTTTTCGCCCTTGTGTTAGTGTTGAAAAACCACTTTTCGCACTTGTGTTAGTGTTGAAAAACCACTTTTCGCACTTGTGTTGGTGCAGGAAACCACTTTTGCACTTATATTAGTGTGGAAAAAACACTTTTTGCACTTGTGATAGTGTTGAAAAACCACTTTTTGCACTTGTGTTAGTGTTGAAAAACCACTTTTCGCACTTGTGTTGGTGCAGGAAACCACTTTTGCACTTGTATTAGTGTGGAAAAAACACTTTTTGCACTTGTGATAGTGTTGAAAAACCACTTTTCACACTTGTATTAGTGTGGAAAAAACACTTTTTGCACTTGTATTAGTGTAGAAAAAACACTTTTTGCACTTGTGATAGTGTTGAAAAACCACTTTTCGCACTTGTGTTGGTGCAGGAAACCACTTTTGCACTTGTATTAGTGTGGAAAAAACAATTTTTGCTCTTGTGATAGTGTTGAAAAACCACTTTTCGCACTTGTGTTAGTGTTGAAAAACCACTTTTCGCACTTGTGTTGGTGCAGGAAACCACTTTTGCACTTGTATTTGTGTGGAAAAAACACTTTTTGCTCTTGTGATAGTGTTGAAAAACCACTTTTCGCACTTGTGTTAGTGTTGAAAAACCACTTTTCGCACTTGTGTTGGTGCAGCAAACCACTTTTGCACTTGTGTTGGTGCAGGAAACCACTTTTGCACTTGTATTAGTGTGGAAAAAACACTTTTTGCACTTGTGATAGTGTTGAAAAACCACTTTTCGCACTTGTGTTAGTGTTGAAAAACCACTTTTCGCACTTGTGTTGGTGCAGGAAACCACTTTTGCACTTGTATTAGTGTGGAAAAAACACTTTTTGCACTTGTGATAGTGTTGAAAAACCACTTTTCGCACTTGTGTTAGTGTTGAAAAACCACTTTTCGCACTTGTGTTGGTGCAGGAAACCACTTTTGCACTTGTATTAGTGTGGAAAAACCACTTTTCGCACTTGTGTTAGTGTTGAAAAACCACTTTTCGCACTTGTGTTAGTGTTGAAAAACCACTTTTCGCACTTGTGTTGGTGCAGGAAACCACTTTTGCACTTGTATTAGTGTGGAAAAAACACTTTTCGCACTTGTGTTAGTGTTGAAAAAGCACTTTTCGCACTTGTGTTAGTGTTGAAAAACCACTTTTCGCACTTGTGTTGGTGCAGGAAACCACTTTTGCACTTGTATTAGTGTTGAAAAACCACTTTTTGCACTTGTGTTGGTGCAGGAAACCACTTTTGCACTTGTATTAGTGTGGAAAAAACACTTTTTGCACTTGTGATAGTGTTGAAAAACCACTTTTCGCACTTGTGTTAGTGTTGAAAAACCACTTTTCGCACTTGTGTTGGTGCAGGAAACCCCTTTTGCACTTGTATTAGTGTGGAAAAACCACTTTTCGCACTTGTGTTAATGTTGAAAAACCACTTTTCGCACTTGTGTTAGTGTTGAAAAACCACTTTTTGCACTTGTGTTGGTGCAGGAAACCACTTTTGCACTTGTATTAGTGTGGAAAAAACACTTTTTGCACGTGTGATAGTGTTGAAAAACCACTTTTCACACTTGTGTTAGTGTTGAAAAACCACTTTTCGCACTTGTGTTAGTGTTGAAAAACCACTTTTTGCACTTGTGTCGGTGCAGGAAACCACTTTTGCACTTGTATTAGTGTGGAAAAAACACTTTTCGCACTTGTGTTAGTGTTGAAAAACCACTTTTCGCACTTGTGTTAGTGTTGAAAAACCACTTTTCGCACTTGTGTTAGTGTTGAAAAACCACTTTTCGCACTTGTGTTGGTGCAGGAAACCACTTTTGCACTTGTAATAGTGTGGAAAAAAACACTTTTTGCACTTGTGATAGTGTTGAAAAACCACTTTTCGCACTTGTGTTAGTGTTGAAAAACCACTTTTCGCACTTGTGTTGGTGCAGGAAACCACTTTTGCACTTGTATTAGTGTGGAAAAAACACTTTTTGCACTTGTGATAGTGTTGAAAAACCACTTTCGCACTTGTATTAGTGTGGTAAAAACACTTTTTGCACTTGTATTAGTGTCGAAAAAACACTTTTTGCACTTGTGATAGTGTTGAAAAACCACTTTTCGCACTTGTGTTAGTGTTGAAAAACCACTTTTCGCACTTGTGTTGGTGTTGAAAAACCACTTTTCGCACTTGTGTTAGTGTTGAAAAACCACTTTTCGCACTTGTGTTGGTGCAGGAAACCACTTTTGCACTTGTATGTGTGTGGAAAAAACACTTTTTGCTCTTGTGATAGTGTTGAAAAACCACTTTTCGCACTTGTGTTAGTGTTGAAAAACCACTTTTCGCACTTGTGTTGGTGCAGGAAACCACTTTTGCACTTGTATTAGTGTGGAAAAACCACTTTTCGCACTTGTGTTAGTGTTGAAAAACCACTTTTTGCACTTGTGTTAGTGTTGAAAAACCACTTTTCGCCCTTGTGTTGGTGCAGGAAACCACTTTTGCACTTGTATTAGTGTGGAAAAACCACTTTTCGCACTTGTGTTAGTGTTGAAAAACCACTTTTCGCACTTGTGTTAGTGTTGAAAAACCACTTTTCGCACTTGTGTTGGTGCAGGAAACCACTTTTGCACATGTATTAGTGTGGAAAAAACACTTTTTGCACTTGTGATATTGTTGAAAAACCACTTTTTGCACTTGTGTTAGTGTTGAAAAACCACTTTTCGCACTTGTGTTAGTGTTGAAAAACCACTTTTCGCACTTGTGTTGGTGCAGGAAACCACTTTTGCACTTGTATTCGTGTGGAAAAAACACTTTTTGCACTTGTGATAGTGTTAAAAAACCACTTTTCGCACTTGTGTTAGTGTTGAAACACCACTTTTCGCACTTGTGTTGGTGCAGGAAACCACTTTTGCACTTGTATTAGTGTAGAAAAAACACTTTTCGCACTTGTGTTAGTGTTGAAAAAGCACTTTTCGCACTTGTGTTAGAGTTGAAAAACCACTTTTCGCACTTGTGTTGGTGCAGGAAACCACTTTTGCACTTGTATTAGTGTGGAAAAACCACTTTTCGCACTTGTGTTAGTGTTGAAAAACCACTTTTCGCACTTGTGTTAGTGTTGAAAAACCACTTTTCGCACTTGTGTTAGTGTTGAAAAACCACTTTTCGCACTTGTGTTGGTGCAGGAAACCACTTTTGCACTTGTATTAGTGTGGAAAAAACACTTTTTGCACTTGTGATAGTGTTGAAAAACCACTTTTTGCACTTGTGTTAGTGTTGAAAAACCACTTTTCGCACTTGTGTTGGTGCAGGAAACCACTTTTGCACTTGTATTAGTGTGGAAAAAACACTTTTTGCACTTGTGATAGTGTTGAAAAACCACTTTTCACACTTGTATTAGTGTGGAAAAAACACTTTTTGCACTTGTATTAGTGTAGAAAAAACACTTTTTGCACTTGTGATAGTGTTGAAAAACCACTTTTCGCACTTGTGTTGGTGCAGGAAACCACTTTTGCACTTGTATTAGTGTGGAAAAAACAATTTTTGCTCTTGTGATAGTGTTGAAAAACCACTTTTCGCACTTGTGTTAGTGTTGAAAAACCACTTTTCGCACTTGTGTTGGTGCAGGAAACCACTTTTCCACTTGTATTAGTGTGGAAAAACCACTTTTCGCACTTGTGTTAGTGTTGAAAAACCACTTTTCGCACCTGTGTTAGTGTTGAAAAACCACTTTCACACTTGTGTTGGTGCAGGAAACCACTTTTGCACTTGTATTAGTGTGGAAAAAACACTTTTTGCACTTGTGATAGCATTGAAAAACCACTTTTCGCACTTGTGTTAGTGTTGAAAAACCACTTTTCGCACTTGTGTTAGTGTTGAAAAACCACTTTTCGTACTTGTGTTGGTGCAGGAAACCACTTTTGCACTTGTATTAGTGTGGAAAAAACACTTTTTGCACTTGTGTTAGTGTTGAAAAACCACTTTTCGCACTTGTGTTAGTGTTGAAAAACCACTTTTCGCACTTGTGTTGGTGCAGGAAACCACTTTTGCACTTGTATTAGTGTGGAAAAAACACTTTTTGCACTTGTGATAGTGTTGAAAAACCACTTTTCGCACTTGTGTTGGTGCAGGAAACCACTTTTGCACTTGCATTAGTGTGGAAAAAACACTTTTTGCACTTGTGATAGTGTTGAAAAACCACTTTTCGCACTTGTGTTAGTGTTGAAAAACCACTTTTCGCACTTGTGTTGGTGCAGGAAACCACTTTTGCACTTGTATTCGTGTGGAAAAAACACTTTTTGCACTTGTGATAGTGTTGAAAAACCACTTTTCGCACTTGTGTTAGTGTTGAAAAACCACTTTTCGCACTTGTGTTGGTGCAGGAAACCACTTTTGCACTTGTATTAGTGTGGAAAAAACACTTTTTGCACTTGTGATAGTGTTGAAAAACCACTTTTCGCACTTGTATTAGTGTGGAAAAACCACTTTTCGCACTTGTGATAGTGTTGAAAAACCACTTTTTGCACTTGTGTTAGTGTTGAAAAAGCACTTTTCGCACTTGTGTTAGAGTTGAAAAACCACTTTTCGCACTTGTGTTGGTGCAGGAAACCACTTTTGCACTTGTATTAGTGTGGAAAAACCACTTTTCGCACTTGTGTTAGTGTTGAAAAACCACTTTTCGCACTTGGATTGGTGCAGGAAACCACTTTTGGACTTGTATTAGTGTGGAAAAAACACTTTTTGCACTTGTGATAGTGTTGAAAAACCACTTTTCGCACTTGTGTTAGTGTTGAAAAACCACTTTTCGCACTTGTGTTGGTGCAGGAAACCACTTTTGCACTTGTATTAGTGTGGAAAAACCACTTTTTGCACTTGTGTTAATGTTGAAAAACCACTTTTTGCACTTGTGTTGGTGCAGGAAACCACTTTTGCACATGTATTAGTGTGGAAAAAACACTTTTTGCACGTGTGGTAGTGTTGAAAAACCACTTTTCGCCCTTGTGTTAGTGTTGAAAAACCACTTTTCGCACTTGTGTTAGCGTTGAAAAACCACTTTTCGCACTTGTGTTGGTGCAGGAAACCACTTTTGCACTTGTGTTGGTGCAGGAAACCACTTTTGCACTTGTATTAGTGTTGAAAAACCACTTTTCGCACTTGTGTTAGTGTTGAAAAACCACTTTTCGCACCTGTGTTAGTGTTGAAAAACCACTTTCGCACTTGTGTTGGTGCAGGAAACCACTTTTGCACTTGTATTAGTGTGGGAAAAACACTTTTTGCACTTGTGATAGTGTTGAAAAACCACTTTTCGCACTTGTGTTAGTGTTGAAAAACCACTTTTCGCACTTGTGTTAGTGTTGAAAAACCACTTTTCGTGCTTGTGTTGGTGCAGGAAACCACTTTTGCACTTGTATTAGTGTGGAAAAAACACTTTTTGCACTTGTGTTAGTGTTGAAACACCACTTTTCGCACTTGTGTTGGTGCAGGAAACCACTTTTGCACTTGTATTAGTGTGGAAAAAACACTTTTTGCACTTGTGATAGTGTTGAAAAACCACTTTTCGCACTTGTGTTGGTGCAGGAAACCACTTTTGCACTTGTATTAGTGTGGAAAAACCACTTTTCGCACTTGTGTTAGTGTTGAAAAAGCACTTTTCGCACTTGTGTTAGAGTTGAAAAACCACTTTTCGCACTTGTGTTGGTGCAGGAAACCACTTTTGCACTTGTATTAGTGTGGAAAAACCACTTTTCGCACTTGTGTTAGTGTTGAAAAACCACTTTTCGCACTTGTGTTGGTGCAGGAAACCACTTTTGCACTTGTATTAGTGTGGAAAAAACACTTTTTGCACTTGTGATAGTGTTGAAAAACCACTTTTCGCACTTGTGTTAGTGTTGAAAAACCACTTTTCGCACTTGTGTTGGTGCAGGAAACCACTTTTGCACTTGTATTAGTGTGGAAAAACCACTTTTTGCACTTGTGTTAATGTTGAAAAACCACTTTTCGCACTTGTGTTAGTGTTGAAAAACCACTTTTTGCACTTGTGTTTGTGCAGGAAACCACTTTTGCACATGTATTAGTGTGGAAAAAACACTTTTTGCACGTGTGGTAGTGTTGAAAAACCACTTTTCGCCCTTGTGTTAGTGTTGAAAAACCACTTTTCGCACTTGTGTTAGTGTTGAAAAACCACTTTTCGCACTTGTGTTGGTGCAGGAAACCACTTTTGCACTTGTATTAGTGTGGAAAAAACACTTTTTGCACTTGTGATAGTGTTGAAAAACCACTTTTTGCACTTGTGTTAGTGTTGAAAAACCACTTTTCGCACTTGTGTTGGTGCAGGAAACCACTTTTGCACTTGTATTAGTGTGGAAAAAACACTTTTTGCACTTGTGATAGTGTTGAAAAACCACTTTTCACACTTGTATTAGTGTGGAAAAAACACTTTTTGCACTTGTATTAGTGTAGAAAAAACACTTTTTGCACTTGTGATAGTGTTGAAAAACCACTTTTCGCACTTGTGTTGGTGCAGGAAACCACTTTTGCACTTGTATTAGTGTGGAAAAAACAATTTTTGCTCTTGTGATAGTGTTGAAAAACCACTTTTCGCACTTGTGTTAGTGTTGAAAAACCACTTTTCGCACTTGTGTTGGTGCAGGAAACCACTTTTCCACTTGTATTAGTGTGGAAAAACCACTTTTCGCACTTGTGTTAGTGTTGAAAAACCACTTTTCGCACCTGTGTTAGTGTTGAAAAACCACTTTCGCACTTGTGTTGGTGCAGGAAACCACTTTTGCACTTGTATTAGTGTGGAAAAAACACTTTTTGCACTTGTGATAGCATTGAAAAACCACTTTTCGCACTTGTGTTAGTGTTGAAAAACCACTTTTCGCACTTGTGTTAGTGTTGAAAAACCACTTTTCGTACTTGTGTTGGTGCAGGAAACCACTTTTGCACTTGTATTAGTGTGGAAAAAACACTTTTTGCACTTGTGTTAGTGTTGAAAAACCACTTTTCGCACTTGTGTTAGTGTTGAAAAACCACTTTTCGCACTTGTGTTGGTGCAGGAAACCACTTTTGCACTTGTATTAGTGTGGAAAAAACACTTTTTGCACTTGTGATAGTGTTGAAAAACCACTTTTCGCACTTGTGTTGGTGCAGGAAACCACTTTTGCACTTGCATTAGTGTGGAAAAAACACTTTTTGCACTTGTGATAGTGTTGAAAAACCACTTTTCGCACTTGTGTTAGTGTTGAAAAACCACTTTTCGCACTTGTGTTGGTGCAGGAAACCACTTTTGCACTTGTATTCGTGTGGAAAAAACACTTTTTGCACTTGTGATAGTGTTGAAAAACCACTTTTCGCACTTGTGTTAGTGTTGAAAAACCACTTTTCGCACTTGTGTTGGTGCAGGAAACCACTTTTGCACTTGTATTAGTGTGGAAAAAACACTTTTTGCACTTGTGATAGTGTTGAAAAACCACTTTTCGCACTTGTATTAGTGTGGAAAAACCACTTTTCGCACTTGTGATAGTGTTGAAAAACCACTTTTTGCACTTGTGTTAGTGTTGAAAAAGCACTTTTCGCACTTGTGTTAGAGTTGAAAAACCACTTTTCGCACTTGTGTTGGTGCAGGAAACCACTTTTGCACTTGTATTAGTGTGGAAAAACCACTTTTCGCACTTGTGTTAGTGTTGAAAAACCACTTTTCGCACTTGTGTTGGTGCAGGAAACCACTTTTGGACTTGTATTAGTGTGGAAAAAACACTTTTTGCACTTGTGATAGTGTTGAAAAACCACTTTTCGCACTTGTGTTAGTGTTGAAAAACCACTTTTCGCACTTGTGTTGGTGCAGGAAACCACTTTTGCACTTGTATTAGTGTGGAAAAACCACTTTTTGCACTTGTGTTAATGTTGAAAAACCACTTTTCGCACTTGTGTTAGTGTTGAAAAACCACTTTTTGCACTTGTGTTGGTGCAGGAAACCACTTTTGCACATGTATTAGTGTGGAAAAAACACTTTTTGCACGTGTGGTAGTGTTGAAAAACCACTTTTCGCCCTTGTGTTAGTGTTGAAAAACCACTTTTCGCACTTGTGTTAGCGTTGAAAAACCACTTTTCGCACTTGTGTTGGTGCAGGAAACCACTTTTGCACTTGTGTTGGTGCAGGAAACCACTTTTGCACTTGTATTAGTGTTGAAAAACCACTTTTCGCACTTGTGTTAGTGTTGAAAAACCACTTTTCGCACCTGTGTTAGTGTTGAAAAACCACTTTCGCACTTGTGTTGGTGCAGGAAACCACTTTTGCACTTGTATTAGTGTGGAAAAAACACTTTTTGCACTTGTGATAGTGTTGAAAAACCACTTTTCGCACTTGTGTTAGTGTTGAAAAACCACTTTTCGCACTTGTGTTAGTGTTGAAAAACCACTTTTCGTGCTTGTGTTGGTGCAGGAAACCACTTTTGCACTTGTATTAGTGTGGAAAAAACACTTTTTGCACTTGTGTTAGTGTTGAAAAACCACTTTTCGCACTTGTGTTAGTGTTGAAACACCACTTTTCGCACTTGTGTTGGTGCAGGAAACCACTTTTGCACTTGTATTAGTGTGGAAAAAACACTTTTTGCACTTGTGATAGTGTTGAAAAACCACTTTTCGCACTTGTGTTAGTGTTGAAAAACCACTTTTCGCACTTGTGTTGGTGCAGGAAACCACTTTTGCACTTGTATTAGTGTGGAAAAACCACTTTTTGCACTTGTGTTAATGTTGAAAAACCACTTTTCGCACTTGTGTTAGTGTTGAAAAACCACTTTTTGCACTTGTGTTTGTGCAGGAAACCACTTTTGCACATGTATTAGTGTGGAAAAAACACTTTTTGCACGTGTGGTAGTGTTGAAAAACCACTTTTCGCCCTTGTGTTAGTGTTGAAAAACCACTTTTCGCACTTGTGTTAGTGTTGAAAAACCACTTTTCGCACTTGTGTTGGTGCAGGAAACCACTTTTGCACTTGTATTAGTGTGGAAAAAACACTTTTTGCACTTGTGATAGTGTTGAAAAACCACTTTTTGCACTTGTGTTAGTGTTGAAAAACCACTTTTCGCACTTGTGTTGGTGCAGGAAACCACTTTTGCACTTGTATTAGTGTGGAAAAAACACTTTTTGCACTTGTGATAGTGTTGAAAAACCACTTTTCACACTTGTATTAGTGTGGAAAAAACACTTTTTGCACTTGTATTAGTGTAGAAAAAACACTTTTTGCACTTGTGATAGTGTTGAAAAACCACTTTTCGCACTTGTGTTGGTGCAGGAAACCACTTTTGCACTTGTATTAGTGTGGAAAAAACAATTTTTGCTCTTGTGATAGTGTTGAAAAACCACTTTTCGCACTTGTGTTAGTGTTGAAAAACCACTTTTCGCACTTGTGTTGGTGCAGGAAACCACTTTTCCACTTGTATTAGTGTGGAAAAACCACTTTTCGCACTTGTGTTAGTGTTGAAAAACCACTTTTCGCACCTGTGTTAGTGTTGAAAAACCACTTTCGCACTTGTGTTGGTGCAGGAAACCACTTTTGCACTTGTATTAGTGTGGAAAAAACACTTTTTGCACTTGTGATAGCATTGAAAAACCACTTTTCGCACTTGTGTTAGTGTTGAAAAACCACTTTTCGCACTTGTGTTAGTGTTGAAAAACCACTTTTCGTACTTGTGTTGGTGCAGGAAACCACTTTTGCACTTGTATTAGTGTGGAAAAAACACTTTTTGCACTTGTGTTAGTGTTGAAAAACCACTTTTCGCACTTGTGTTAGTGTTGAAAAACCACTTTTCGCACTTGTGTTGGTGCAGGAAACCACTTTTGCACTTGTATTAGTGTGGAAAAAACACTTTTTGCACTTGTGATAGTGTTGAAAAACCACTTTTCGCACTTGTGTTGGTGCAGGAAACCACTTTTGCACTTGCATTAGTGTGGAAAAAACACTTTTTGCACTTGTGATAGTGTTGAAAAACCACTTTTCGCACTTGTGTTAGTGTTGAAAAACCACTTTTCGCACTTGTGTTGGTGCAGGAAACCACTTTTGCACTTGTATTCGTGTGGAAAAAACACTTTTTGCACTTGTGATAGTGTTGAAAAACCACTTTTCGCACTTGTGTTAGTGTTGAAAAACCACTTTTCGCACTTGTGTTGGTGCAGGAAACCACTTTTGCACTTGTATTAGTGTGGAAAAAACACTTTTTGCACTTGTGATAGTGTTGAAAAACCACTTTTCGCACTTGTATTAGTGTGGAAAAACCACTTTTCGCACTTGTGATAGTGTTGAAAAACCACTTTTTGCACTTGTGTTAGTGTTGAAAAAGCACTTTTCGCACTTGTGTTAGAGTTGAAAAACCACTTTTCGCACTTGTGTTGGTGCAGGAAACCACTTTTGCACTTGTATTAGTGTGGAAAAACCACTTTTCGCACTTGTGTTAGTGTTGAAAAACCACTTTTCGCACTTGTGTTGGTGCAGGAAACCACTTTTGGACTTGTATTAGTGTGGAAAAAACACTTTTTGCACTTGTGATAGTGTTGAAAAACCACTTTTCGCACTTGTGTTAGTGTTGAAAAACCACTTTTCGCACTTGTGTTGGTGCAGGAAACCACTTTTGCACTTGTATTAGTGTGGAAAAACCACTTTTTGCACTTGTGTTAATGTTGAAAAACCACTTTTCGCACTTGTGTTAGTGTTGAAAAACCACTTTTTGCACTTGTGTTGGTGCAGGAAACCACTTTTGCACATGTATTAGTGTGGAAAAAACACTTTTTGCACGTGTGGTAGTGTTGAAAAACCACTTTTCGCCCTTGTGTTAGTGTTGAAAAACCACTTTTCGCACTTGTGTTAGCGTTGAAAAACCACTTTTCGCACTTGTGTTGGTGCAGGAAACCACTTTTGCACTTGTGTTGGTGCAGGAAACCACTTTTGCACTTGTATTAGTGTTGAAAAACCACTTTTCGCACTTGTGTTAGTGTTGAAAAACCACTTTTCGCACCTGTGTTAGTGTTGAAAAACCACTTTCGCACTTGTGTTGGTGCAGGAAACCACTTTTGCACTTGTATTAGTGTGGAAAAAACACTTTTTGCACTTGTGATAGTGTTGAAAAACCACTTTTCGCACTTGTGTTAGTGTTGAAAAACCACTTTTCGCACTTGTGTTAGTGTTGAAAAACCACTTTTCGTGCTTGTGTTGGTGCAGGAAACCACTTTTGCACTTGTATTAGTGTGGAAAAAACACTTTTTGCACTTGTGTTAGTGTTGAAAAACCACTTTTCGCACTTGTGTTAGTGTTGAAACACCACTTTTCGCACTTGTGTTGGTGCAGGAAACCACTTTTGCACTTGTATTAGTGTGGAAAAAACACTTTTTGCACTTGTGATAGTGTTGAAAAACCACTTTTCGCACTTGTGTTGGTGCAGGAAACCACTTTTGCACTTGTATTAGTGTGGAAAAACCACTTTTCGCACTTGTGTTAGTGTTGAAAAAGCACTTTTCGCACTTGTGTTAGAGTTGAAAAACCACTTTTCGCACTTGTGTTGGTGCAGGAAACCACTTTTGCACTTGTATTAGTGTGGAAAAAACACTTTTTGCACTTGTGATAGTGTTGAAAAACCACTTTTCGCACTTGTGTTAGTGTTGAAAAACCACTTTTCGCACTTGTGTTGGTGCAGGAAACCACTTTTGCACTTGTATTAGTGTGGAAAAACCACTTTTTGCACTTGTGTTAATGTTGAAAAACCACTTTTCGCACTTGTGTTAGTGTTGAAAAACCACTTTTTGCACTTGTGTTGGTGCAGGAAACCACTTTTGCACATGTATTAGTGTGGAAAAAACACTTTTTGCACGTGTGGTAGTGTTGAAAAACCACTTTTCGCCCTTGTGTTAGTGTTGAAAAACCACTTTTCGCACTTGTGTTAGTGTTGAAAAACCACTTTTCGCACTTGTGTTGGTGCAGGAAACCACTTTTGCACTTGTATTAGTGTTGAAAAACCACTTTTCGCACTTGTGTTAGTGTTGAAAAACCACTTTTCGCACTTGTGTTGGTGCAGGAAACCACTTTTGCACTTGTATTAGTGTGGAAAAAACACTTTTTGCACTTGTGATAGTGTTGAAAAACCACTTTTCACACTTGTATTAGTGTTGAAAAACCACTTTTCGCACCTGTGTTAGTGTTGAAAAACCACTTTCGCACTTGTGTTGGTGCAGGAAACCACTTTTGCACTTGTATTAGTGTGGAAAAAACACTTTTTGCACTTGTGATAGTGTTGAAAAACCACTTTTCGCACTTGTGTTAGTGTTGAAAAAACACTTTTCGCACTTGTGTTAGTGTTGAAAAACCACTTTTCGTGCTTGTGTTGGTGCAGGAAACCACTTTTGCACTTGTATTAGTGTGGAAAAAACACTTTTTGCACTTGTGTTAGTGTTGAAAAACCACTTTTCGCACTTGTGTTAGTGTTGAAACACCACTTTTCGCACTTGTGTTGGTGCAGGAAACCACTTTTGCACTTGTATTAGTGTGGAAAAAACACTTTTTGCACTTGTGATAGTGTTGAAAAACCACTTTTCGCACTTGTGTTGGTGCAGGAAACCACTTTTGCACTTGTATTAGTGTGGAAAAAACACTTTTTGCACTTGTGATAGTGTTGAAAAACCACTTTTCGCACTTGTGTTAGTGTTGAAAAACCACTTTTCGCACTTGTGTTGGTGCAGGAAACCACTTTTGCACTTGTATTAGTGTGGAAAAAACACTTTTTGCACTTGTGATAGTGTTGAAAAACCACTTTTCGCACTTGTGTTAGTGTTGAAAAACCACTTTTCGCACTTGTGTTGGTGCAGGAAACCACTTTTGCACTTGTATTAGTGTGGAAAAAACACTTTTTGCACTTGTGATAGTGTTGAAAAACCACTTTTCGCACTTGTATTAGTGTGGAAAAACCACTTTTCGCACTTGTGTTAGTGTTGAAAAACCACTTTTCGCACTTGTGTTAGTGTTGAAAAACCACTTTTCGTACTTGTGTTGGTGCAGGAAACCACTTTTGCACTTGTATTAGTGTGGAAAAAACACTTTTTGCACTTGTGATATTGTTGAAAAACCACTTTTCGCACTTGTGTTAGTGTTGAAAAACCACTTTTCGCACTTGTGTTGGTGCAGGAAACCACTTTTGCACTTGTATTAGTGTGGAAAAAACACTTTTTGCACTTGTGATAGTGTTGAAAAACCACTTTTTGCACTTGTGTTAGTGTTGAAAAACCACTTTTCGCACTTGTGTTGGTGCAGGAAACCACTTTGCACTTGTATTAGTGTGGAAAAAACACTTTTTGCTCTTGTGATAGTGTTGAAAAACCACTTTTCGCACTTGTGTTAGTGTTGAAAAACCACTTTTTGCACTTGTGTTGGTGCAGGAAACCACTTTTGCATTTGTATTAGTGTGGAAAAACCACTTTTCGCACTTGTGTTAGTGTTGAAAAACCACTTTTCGCACTTGTGTTAGTGTTGAAAAAACCACTTTTCGCACTTGTGTTAGTGTTGAAAAACCACTTTTCGCACTTGTGTTGGTGCAGGAAACCACTTTTGCACTTGTATTAGTGTGGAAAAAACACTTTTTGCACTTGTGATAGTGTTGAACAACCACTTTTCGCACTTGTGTTAGTGTTGAAAAACCACTTTTCGCACTTGTGGTTGGTGCAGGAAACCACTTTTGCACTTGTATTAGTGTGGAAAAAACACTTTTCGCACTTGTGTTAGTGTTGAAAAACCACTTTTTGCACTTGTGTTGGTGCAGGAAACCACTTTTGCACTTGTATTAGTTTGGAAAAAACACTTTTTGCACTTGTTATAGTGTTGAAAAATCACTTTTCGCACTTGTGTTAGTGTTGAAAAACCACTTTTCGCACTTGTGTTAGTGTTGAAAAACCACTTTTTTGCACTTGTGTTGGTGCAGGAAACCACTTTTGCACTTGTATTAGTGTGGAAAAAACACTTTTTGCACGTGTGATAGTGTTGAAAAACCACTTTTCGCACTTGTGTTAGTGTTGAAAAACCACTTTTCGCACTTGTGTTGGTGCAGGAAACCACTTTTGCACTTGTGTTAGTGCAGGAAACCACTTTTTGCACTTGTATTAGTGTGGAAAAAACACTTTTTGCACTTGTGATAGTGTTGTAAAAACCACTTTTCGCACTTGTATTAGTGTGGAAAAAACACTTTTTGCACTTGTATTAGTGTAGAAAAAACACTTTTTGCACTTGTGATAGTGTTGAAAAACCACTTTTCGCACTTGTGTTGGTGCAGGAAACCACTTTTGCACTTGTATTAGTGTGGAAAAAACACTTTTTGCTCTTGTGATAGTGTTGAAAAACCACTTTTCGCACTTGTGTTAGTGTTGAAAAACCACTTTTCGCACTTGTGTTGGTGCAGGAAACCACTTTTGCACTTGTATTAGTGTGGAAAAAACCACTTTTCGCACTTGTGTTAGTGTTGAAAAACCACTTTTCGCACTTGTGTTAGTGTTGAAAAAACACTTTTCGCACTTGTGTTGGTGCAGGAAACCACTTTTGCACTTGTATTAGTGTGGAAAAACCACTTTTCGCACTTGTGTTAGTGTTGAAAAACCACTTTTTGCACTTGTGATAGTGTTGAAAAACCACTTTTCGCACTTTTGTGTTAGTGTTGAAAAACCACTTTTCGCACTTGTGTGGTGTTGAAAAACCACTTTTCGCACTTGTGTTAGTGTTGAAAAACCACTTTTCGCACTTGTGTTGGTGCAGGAAACCACTTTTGCACTTGTATTTGTGTGGAAAAAACACTTTTTGCTCTTGTGATAGTGTTGAAAAACCACTTTTCGCACTTGTGTTAGTGTTGAAAAACCACTTTTTGCACTTGTGTTGGTGCAGGAAACCACTTTTGCACTTGTATTAGTGTGGAAAAACCACTTTTCGCACTTGTGTTAGTGTTGAAAAACCACTTTTCGCACTTGTGTTAGTGTTGAAAAACCACTTTTCGCACTTGTGTTGGTGCAGGAAACCACTTTTGCACTTGTATTAGTGTGGAAAAACCACTTTTCGCACTTGTGTTAGTGTTGAAAAACCACTTTTCGCACTTGTGTTCGTGTTGAAAAACCACTTTTCGCACTTGTGTTGGTGCAGGAAACCACTTTTGCACTTGTATTAGTGTGGAAAAAACACTTTTTGCACTTGTGATATTGTTGAAAAACCACTTTTCGCACTTGTGTTAGTGTTGAAAAACCACTTTTCGCACTTGTGTTAGTGTTGAAAAACCACTTTTCGCACTTGTGTTGGTGCAGGAAACCATTTTTGCACTTGTATTCGTGTGGAAAAAACACTTTTTGCACTTGTGATAGTGTTGAAAAACCACTTTTCGCACTTGTGTTAGTGTTGAAACACCACTTTTCGCACTTGTGTTGGTGCAGGAAACCACTTTTGCACTTGTATTAGTGTAGAAAAAACACTTTTCGCACTTGTGTTAGTGTTGAAAAAACACTTTTCGCACTTGTGTTAGAGTTGAAAAACCACTTTTCGCACTTGTGTTGGTGCAGGAAACCACTTTTGCACTTGTATTAGTGTGGAAAAACCACTTTTCGCACTTGTGTTAGTGTTGAAAAACCACTTTTCGCACTTGTGTTGGTGCAGGAAACCACTTTTGCACTTGTATTAGTGTGGAAAAAAACACTTTTTGCACTTGTGATAGTGTTGAAAAACCACTTTTCGCACTTGTGTTAGTGTTGAAAAACCACTTTTCGCACTTGTGTTGGTGCAGGAAACCACTTTTGCACTTGTGTTAGTGTTGAAAAACCACTTTTCGCACTTGTGTTGGTGCAGGAAACCACTTTTGCACTTGTGATAGTGTTGAAAAACCACTTTTCGCACTTGTGTTAGTGTTGAAAAAACCACTTTTCGCACTTGTGTTAGTGTTGAAAAACCACTTTTCGCACTTGTGTTGGTGCAGGAAACCACTTTTGCACTTGTGTTGGTGCAGGAAACCACTTTTGCACTTGTAATTAGTGTTGAAAAACCACTTTTCGCTCTTGTGTTAGTGTTGAAAAACCACTTTTCGCACCTGTGTTAGTGTTGAAAAACCACCTTTCGCACTTGTGTTGGTGCAGGAAACCACTTTTGCACTTGTATTAGTGTGGAAAAAACACTTTTTGCACTTGTGATAGTGTTGAAAAACCACTTTTCGCACTTGTGTTAGTGTTGAAAAACCACTTTTCGCACTTGTGTTAGTGTTGAAAAACCACTTTTCGCACTTGTGTTAGTGTTGAAAAACCACTTTTCGTGCTTGTGTTGGTGCAGGAAACCACTTTTGCACTTGTATTAGTGTGGAAAAAACACTTTTTGCACTTGTGTTAGTGTTGAAAAACCACTTTTCGCACTTGTGTTAGTGTTGAAACACCACTTTTCGCACTTGTGTTGGTGCAGGAAACCACTTTTGCACTTGTATTAGTGTGGAAAAAACACTTTTTGCACTTGTGATAGTGTTGAAAAACCACTTTTTGCACTTGTGTTGGTGCAGGAAACCACTTTTGCACTTGTATTAGTGTGGAAAAACCACTTTTCGCACTTGTGTTAGTGTTGAAAAACCACTTTTCGCACTTGTGTTGGTGCAGGAAACCACTTTTGCACTTGTATTAGTGTGGAAAAACCACTTTTCGCACTTGTGTTAGTGTTGAAAAAGCACTTTTCGCACTTGTGTTAGAGTTGAAAAACCACTTTTCGCACTTGTGTTGGTGCAGGAAACCACTTTTGCACTTGTATTAGTGTGGAAAAACCACTTTTCGCACTTGTGTTAGTGTTGAAAAACCACTTTTCGCACTTGTGTTGGTGCAGGAAACCACTTTTGCACTTGTATTAGTGTGGAAAAAACACTTTTTGCACTTGTGATAGTGTTGAAAAACCACTTTTCGCACTTGTGTTAGTGTTGAAAAACCACTTTTTGCACTTGTGTTGGTGCAGGAAACCACTTTTGCACTTGTATTAGTGTGGAAAAAACCACTTTTTGCACTTGTGTTAATGTTGAAAAACCACTTTTCGCACTTGTGTTAGTGTTGAAAAACCACTTTTTGCACTTGTGTTGGTGCAAGGAAACCACTTTTGCACATGTATTAGTGTGGAAAAAACACTTTTTGCACGTGTGTTAGTGTTGAAAAACCACTTTTCGCCCTTGTGTTAGTGTTGAAAAACCACTTTTCGCACTTGTGTTAGTGTTGAAAAACCACTTTTCGCACTTGTGTTGGTGCAGGAAACCACTTTTGCACTTGTATTAGTGTTGAAAAACACTTTTCGCACTTGTGTCAGTGTTGAAAAACCACTTTTCGCACTTGTGTTGGTGCAGGAAACCACTTTTGCACTTGTATTAGTGTGGAAAAAACACTTTTTGCACTTGTGATAGTGTTGAAAAACCACTTTTCACACTTGTATTAGTGTGGAAAAAACACTTTTTGCACTTGTATTAGTGTAGAAAAAACACTTTTTGCACTTGTGATAGTGTTGAAAAACCACTTTTCGCACTTGTGTTGGTGCAGGAAACCACTTTTGCACTTGTATTAGTGTGGAAAAAACACTTTTTGCTCTTGTGATAGTGTTGAAAAACCACTTTTCGCACTTGTGTTAGTGTGAAAAACCACTTTTCGCACTTGTGTTGGTGCAGGAAACCACTTTTCCACTTGTATTAGTGTGGAAAAACCACTTTTCGCACTTGTGTTAGTGTTGAAAAACCACTTTTCGCACCTGTGTTAGTGTTGAAAAACCACTTTCGCACTTGTGTTGGTGCAGGAAACCACTTTTGCACTTGTATTAGTGTGGAAAAAACACTTTTTGCACTTGTGATAGTGTTGAAAAACCACTTTTCGCACTTGTGTTAGTGTTGAAAAACCACTTTTCGCACTTGTGTTAGTGTTGAAAAACCACTTTTCGTGCTTGTGTTGGTGCAGGAAACCACTTTTGCACTTGTATTAGTGTGGAAAAAACACTTTTTGCACTTGTGTTAGTGTTGAAAAACCACTTTTCGCACTTGTGTTAGTGTTGAAACACCACTTTTCGCACTTGTGTTGGTGCAGGAAACCACTTTTGCACTTGTATTAGTGTGGAAAAAACACTTTTTGCACTTGTGATAGTGTTGAAAAACCACTTTTCGCACTTGTGTTGGTGCAGGAAACCACTTTTGCACTTGTATTAGTGTGGAAAAAACACTTTTTGCACTTGTGATAGTGTTGAAAAACCACTTTTCGCACTTGTGTTAGTGTTGAAAAACCACTTTTCGTACTTGTGTTGGTGCAGGAAACCACTTTTGCACTTGTATTAGTGTGGAAAAAACACTTTTTGCACTTGTAATAGTGTTGAAAAACCACTTTTCGCACTTGTGTTAGTGTTGAAAAACCACTTTTCGCACTTGTGTTGGTGCAGGAAACCACTTTTGCACTTGTATTAGTGTGGAAAAAACACTTTTTGCACTTGTGATAGTGTTGAAAATCCACTTTTCGCACTTGTGTTAGTGTTGAAAAACCACTTTTCGCACTTGTGTTGGTGTTGAAAAACCACTTTTTGCACTTGTGTTAGTGTTGAAAAACCACTTTTCGCACTTGTGTTGGTGCAGGAAACCACTTTTGCACTTGTATTAGTGTGGAAAAAACACTTTTTGCACTTGTGTTAGTGTTGAAAAACCACTTTTCGCACTTGTGTTAGTGTTGAAACACCACTTTTCGCACTTGTGTTGGTGCAGGAAACCACTTTTGCACTTGTATTAGTGTGGAAAAAACACTTTTTGCACTTGTGATAGTGTTGAAAAACCACTTTTCGCACTTGTGTTGGTGCAGGAAACCACTTTTGCACTTGTATTAGTGTGGAAAAAACACTTTTTGCACTTGTGATAGTGTTGAAAAACCACTTTTCGCACTTGTGTTAGTGTTGAAAAACCACTTTTCGTACTTGTGTTGGTGCAGGAAACCACTTTTGCACTTGTATTAGTGTGGAAAAAACACTTTTTGCACTTGTAATAGTGTTGAAAAACCACTTTTCGCACTTGTGTTAGTGTTGAAAAACCACTTTTCGCACTTGTGTTGGTGCAGGAAACCACTTTTGCACTTGTATTAGTGTGGAAAAAACACTTTTTGCACTTGTGATAGTGTTGAAAATCCACTTTTCGCACTTGTGTTAGTGTTGAAAAACCACTTTTCGCACTTGTGTTGGTGTTGAAAAACCACTTTTTGCACTTGTGTTAGTGTTGAAAAACCACTTTTCGCACTTGTGTTGGTGCAGGAAACCACTTTTGCACTTGTATTAGTGTGGAAAAAACACTTTTTGCTCTTGTGATAGTGTTGAAAAACCACTTTTCGCACTTGTGTTAGTGTTGAAAAACCACTTTTTGCACTTGTGTTGGTGCAGGAAACCACTTTTACACTTGTATTAGTGTGGAAAAACCACTTTTCGCACTTGTGTTAGTGTTGAAAAACCACTTTTCGCACTTGTGTTAGTGTTGAAAAACCACTTTTCGCACTTGTGTTGGTGCAGGAAACCACTTTTGCACTTGTATTATTGTGGAAAAAACACTTTTTGCACTTGTGATAGTGTTGAAAAACCACTTTTCGCAATTGTGTTAGTGTTGAAAAACCACTTTTCGCACTTGTGTTGGTGCAGGAAACCACTTTTGCACTTGTATTAGTGTGGAAAAAACACTTTTTGCACTTGTGATAGTGTTGAAAAACCACTTTTCGCACTTGTGTTAGTGTTGAAAAACCACTTTTCGCACTTGTGTTGGTGCAGGAAACCACTTTTGCACTTGTATTAGTGTGGAAAAAACACTTTTTGCACTTGTGATAGTGTTGAAAAACCACTTTTCGCACTTGTGTTAGTGTTGAAAAACCACTTTTCGCACTTGTGTTGGTGCAGGAAACCACTTTTGCACTTGTATTAGTGTGGAAAAAACACTTTTTGCTCTTGTGATAGTGTTGAAAAACCACTTTTCGCACTTGTGTTAGTGTTGAAAAACCACTTTTTGCACTTGTGTTGGTGCAGGAAACCACTTTTGCACTTGTATTAGTGTGGAAAAACCACTTTTCGCACTTGTGTTAGTGTTGAAAAACCACTTTTCGCACTTGTGTTAGTGTTGAAAAACCACTTTTCGCACTTGTGTTAGTGTTGAAAAACCACTTTTCGCACTTGTGTTGGTGCAGGAAACCACTTTTGCACTTGTATTAGTGTGGAAAAAACACTTTTTGCACTTGTGATAGTGTTGAACAACCACTTTTCGCACTTGTGTTAGTGTTGAAAAACCACTTTTCGCACTTGTGTTGGTGCAGGAAACCACTTTTGCACTTGTATTAGTGTGGAAAAAACACTTTTCGCACTTGTGTTAGTGTTGAAAAACCACTTTTTGCACTTGTGTTGGTGCAGGAAACCACTTTTGCACTTGTATTAGTTTGGAAAAAACACTTTTTGCACTTGTTATAGTGTTGAAAAATCACTTTTCGCACTTGTGTTAGTGTTGAAAAACCACTTTTCGCACTTGTGTTAGTGTTGAAAAACCACTTTTTGCACTTGTATTGGTGCAGGAAACCACTTTTGCACTTGTATTAGTGTGGAAAAAACACTTTTTGCACGTGTGATAGTGTTGAAAAACCACTTTTCGCACTTGTGTTAGTGTTGAAAAACCACTTTTCGCACTTGTGTTGGTGCAGGAAACCACTTTTGCACTTGTGTTAGTGCAGGAAACCACTTTTTGCACTTGTATTAGTGTGGAAAAAACACTTTTTGCACTTGTGATAGTGTTGTAAAACCACTTTTCGCACTTGTATTAGTGTGGAAAAAACACTTTTTGCACTTGTATTAGTGTAGAAAAAACACTTTTTGCACTTGTGATAGTGTTGAAAAACCACTTTTCGCACTTGTGTTGGTGCAGGAAACCACTTTTGCACTTGTATTAGTGTGGAAAAAACACTTTTTGCTCTTGTGATAGTGTTGAAAAACCACTTTTCGCACTTGTGTTAGTGTTGAAAAACCACTTTTCGCACTTGTGTTGGTGCAGGAAACCACTTTTGCACTTGTATTAGTGTGGAAAAACCACTTTTCGCACTTGTGTTAGTGTTGAAAAACCACTTTTCGCACTTGTGTTAGTGTTGAAAAAACACTTTTCGCACTTGTGTTGGTGCAGGAAACCACTTTTGCACTTGTATTAGTGTGGAAAAAACACTTTTCGCACTTGTGATCGTGTTGAAAAACCACTTTTTGCACTTGTGATAGTGTTGAAAAACCACTTTTCGCACTTGTGTTGGTGCAGGAAACCACTTTTGCACTTGTATTAGTGTGGAAAAAACACTTTTCGCACTTGTGATCGTGTTGAAAAACCACTTTTCGCACTTGTGTTAGTGTTGAAAAACCACTTTTCGCACTTGTGTTGGTGCAGGAAACCACTTTTGCACTTGTATTAGTGTGGAAAAAACACTTTTTGCACTTGTGATAGTGTTGAAAAACCACTTTTCGCACTTGTATTAGTGTGGTAAAAACACTTTTTGCACTTGTATTAGTGTCGAAAAAACACTTTTTGCACTTGTGATAGTGTTGAAAAACCACTTTTCGCACTTGTGTTAGTGTTGAAAAACCACTTTTCGCACTTGTGTTGGTGTTGAAAAACCACTTTTCGCACTTGTGTTAGTGTTGAAAAACCACTTTTCGCACTTGTGTTGGTGCAGGAAACCACTTTTGCACTTGTATTAGTGTGGAAAAAACACTTTTTGCACTTGTGATAGTGTTGAAAAACCACTTTTCGCACTTGTGTTAGTGTTGAAAAACCACTTTTCGCACTTGTGTTGGTGCAGGAAACCACTTTTGCACTTGTATTAGTGTGGAAAAAACACTTTTTGCACTTGTGATAGTGTTGAAAAACCACTTTTCGCACTTGTGTTAGTGTTGAAAAACCACTTTTCGCACTTGTGTTGGTGCAGGAAACCACTTTTGCACTTGTATTAGTGTGGAAAAAACACTTTTTGCACTTGTGATAGTGTTGAAAAACCACTTTTCGCACTTGTATTAGTGTGGAAAAACCACTTTTCGCACTTGTGTTAGTGTTGAAAAACCACTTTTCGCACTTGTGTTAGTGTTGAAAAACCACTTTTCGTACTTGTGTTGGTGCAGGAAACCACTTTTGCACTTGTATTAGTGTGGAAAAAACACTTTTTGCACTTGTGATATTGTTGAAAAACCACTTTTCGCACTTGTGTTAGTGTTGAAAAACCACTTTTCGCACTTGTGTTGGTGCAGGAAACCACTTTTGCACTTGTATTAGTGTGGAAAAAACACTTTTTGCACTTGTGATAGTGTTGAAAAACCACTTTTTGCACTTGTGTTAGTGTTGAAAAACCACTTTTCGCACTTGTGTTGGTGCAGGAAACCACTTTTGCACTTGTATTAGTGTGGAAAAAACACTTTTTGCTCTTGTGATAGTGTTGAAAAACCACTTTTCGCACTTGTGTTAGTGTTGAAAAACCACTTTTTGCACTTGTGTTGGTGCAGGAAACCACTTTTGCACTTGTATTAGTGTGGAAAAACCACTTTTCGCACTTGTGTTAGTGTTGAAAAACCACTTTTCGCACTTGTGTTAGTGTTGAAAAACCACTTTTCGCACTTGTGTTAGTGTTGAAAAACCACTTTTCGCACTTGTGTTGGTGCAGGAAACCACTTTTGCACTTGTATTAGTGTGGAAAAAACACTTTTTGCACTTGTGATAGTGTTGAACAACCACTTTTCGCACTTGTGTTAGTGTTGAAAAACCACTTTTCGCACTTGTGTTGGTGCAGGAAACCACTTTTGCACTTGTATTAGTGTGGAAAAAACACTTTTCGCACTTGTGTTAGTGTTGAAAAACCACTTTTTGCACTTGTGTTGGTGCAGGAAACCACTTTTGCACTTGTATTAGTTTGGAAAAAACACTTTTTGCACTTGTTATAGTGTTGAAAAATCACTTTTCGCACTTGTGTTAGTGTTGAAAAACCACTTTTCGCACTTGTGTTAGTGTTGAAAAACCACTTTTTGCACTTGTGTTGGTGCAGGAAACCACTTTTGCACTTGTATTAGTGTGGAAAAAACACTTTTTGCACGTGTGATAGTGTTGAAAAACCACTTTTCGCACTTGTGTTAGTGTTGAAAAACCACTTTTCGCACTTGTGTTGGTGCAGGAAACCACTTTTGCACTTGTGTTAGTGCAGGAAACCACTTTTTGCACTTGTATTAGTGTGGAAAAAACACTTTTTGCACTTGTGATAGTGTTGTAAAACCACTTTTCGCACTTGTATTAGTGTGGAAAAAACACTTTTTGCACTTGTATTAGTGTAGAAAAAACACTTTTTGCACTTGTGATAGTGTTGAAAAACCACTTTTCGCACTTGTGTTGGTGCAGGAAACCACTTTTGCACTTGTATTAGTGTGGAAAAAACACTTTTTGCTCTTGTGATAGTGTTGAAAAACCACTTTTCGCACTTGTGTTAGTGTTGAAAAACCACTTTTCGCACTTGTGTTGGTGCAGGAAACCACTTTTGCACTTGTATTAGTGTGGAAAAACCACTTTTCGCACTTGTGTTAGTGTTGAAAAACCACTTTTCGCACTTGTGTTAGTGTTGAAAAAACACTTTTCGCACTTGTGTTGGTGCAGGAAACCACTTTTGCACTTGTATTAGTGTGGAAAAAACACTTTTCGCACTTGTGTTAGTGTTGAAAAACCACTTTTTGCACTTGTGATAGTGTTGAAAAACCACTTTTCGCACTTGTGTTAGTGTTGAAAAACCACTTTTCGCACTTGTGTTGGTGTTGAAAAACCACTTTTCGCACTTGTGTTAGTGTTGAAAAACCACTTTTCGCACTTGTGTTGGTGCAGGAAACCACTTTTGCACTTGTATTTGTGTGGAAAAAACACTTTTTGCTCTTGTGATAGTGTTGAAAAACCACTTTTCGCACTTGTGTTAGTGTTGAAAAACCACTTTTTGCACTTGTGTTGGTGCAGGAAACCACTTTTGCACTTGTATTAGTGTGGAAAAACCACTTTTCGCACTTGTGTTAGTGTTGAAAAACCACTTTTCGCACTTGTGTTAGTGTTGAAAAACCACTTTTCGCACTTGTGTTGGTGCAGGAAACCACTTTTGCACTTGTATTAGTGTGGAAAAACCACTTTTCGCACTTGTGTTAGTGTTGAAAAACCACTTTTCGCACTTGTGTTCGTGTTGAAAAACCACTTTTCGCACTTGTGTTGGTGCAGGAAACCACTTTTGCACTTGTATTAGTGTGGAAAAAACACTTTTTGCACTTGTGATATTGTTGAAAAACCACTTTTCGCACTTGTGTTAGTGTTGAAAAACCACTTTTCGCACTTGTGTTAGTGTTGAAAAACCACTTTTCGCACTTGTGTTGGTGCAGGAAACCATTTTTGCACTTGTATTCGTGTGGAAAAAACACTTTTTGCACTTGTGATAGTGTTGAAAAACCACTTTTCGCACTTGTGTTAGTGTTGAAACACCACTTTTCGCACTTGTGTTGGTGCAGGAAACCACTTTTGCACTTGTATTAGTGTAGAAAAAACACTTTTCGCACTTGTGTTAGTGTTGAAAAAACACTTTTCGCACTTGTGTTAGAGTTGAAAAACCACTTTTCGCACTTGTGTTGGTGCAGGAAACCACTTTTGCACTTGTATTAGTGTGGAAAAACCACTTTTCGCACTTGTGTTAGTGTTGAAAAACCACTTTTCGCACTTGTGTTGGTGCAGGAAACCACTTTTGCACTTGTATTAGTGTGGAAAAAACACTTTTTGCACTTGTGATAGTGTTGAAAAACCACTTTTCGCACTTGTGTTAGTGTTGAAAAACCACTTTTCGCACTTGTGTTGGTGCAGGAAACCACTTTTGCACTTGTGTTAGTGTTGAAAAACCACTTTTCGCACTTGTGTTGGTGCAGGAAACCACTTTTGCACTTGTGATAGTGTTGAAAAACCACTTTTCGCACTTGTGTTAGTGTTGAAAAACCACTTTTCGCACTTGTGTTAGTGTTGAAAAACCACTTTTCGCACTTGGGTTGGTGCAGGAAACCACTTTTGCACTTGTGTTGGTGCAGGAAACCACTTTTGCACTTGTATTAGTGTTGAAAAACCACTTTTCGCACTTGTGTTAGTGTTGAAAAACCACTTTTCGCACCTGTGTTAGTGTTGAAAAACCACTTTCGCACTTGTGTTGGTGCAGGAAACCACTTTTGCACTTGTATTAGTGTGGAAAAAACACTTTTTGCACTTGTGATAGTGTTGAAAAACCACTTTTCGCACTTGTGTTAGTGTTGAAAAACCACTTTTCGCACTTGTGTTAGTGTTGAAAAACCACTTTTCGTGCTTGTGTTGGTGCAGGAAACCACTTTTGCACTTGTATTAGTGTGGAAAAAACACTTTTTGCACTTGTGTTAGTGTTGAAAAACCACTTTTCGCACTTGTGTTAGTGTTGAAACACCACTTTTCGCACTTGTGTTGGTGCAGGAAACCACTTTTGCACTTGTATTAGTGTGGAAAAAACACTTTTTGCACTTGTGATAGTGTTGAAAAACCACTTTTCGCACTTGTGTTGGTGCAGGAAACCACTTTTGCACTTGTATTAGTGTGGAAAAACCACTTTTCGCACTTGTGTTAGTGTTGAAAAACCACTTTTCGCACTTGTGTTGGTGCAGGAAACCACTTTTGCACTTGTATTAGTGTGGAAAAACCACTTTTCGCACTTGTGTTAGTGTTGAAAAAGCACTTTTCGCACTTGTGTTAGAGTTGAAAAACCACTTTTCGCACTTGTGTTGGTGCAGGAAACCACTTTTGCACTTGTATTAGTGTGGAAAAACCACTTTTCGCACTTGTGTTAGTGTTGAAAAACCACTTTTCGCACTTGTGTTGGTGCAGGAAACCACTTTTGCACTTGTATTAGTGTGGAAAAAACACTTTTTGCACTTGTGATAGTGTTGAAAAACCACTTTTCGCACTTGTGTTAGTGTTGAAAAACCACTTTTCGCACTTGTGTTGGTGCAGGAAACCACTTTTGCACTTGTATTAGTGTGGAAAAACCACTTTTTGCACTTGTGTTAATGTTGAAAAACCACTTTTCGCACTTGTGTTAGTGTTGAAAAACCACTTTTTGCACTTGTGTTGGTGCAGGAAACCACTTTTGCACATGTATTAGTGTGGAAAAAACACTTTTTGCACGTGTGTTAGTGTTGAAAAACCACTTTTCGCCCTTGTGTTAGTGTTGAAAAACCACTTTTCGCACTTGTGTTAGTGTTGAAAAACCACTTTTCGCACTTGTGTTGGTGCAGGAAACCACTTTTGCACTTGTATTAGTGTTGAAAAACCACTTTTCGCACTTGTGTCAGTGTTGAAAAACCACTTTTCGCACTTGTGTTGGTGCAGGAAACCACTTTTGCACTTGTATTAGTGTGGAAAAAACACTTTTTGCACTTGTGATAGTGTTGAAAAACCACTTTTCACACTTGTATTAGTGTGGAAAAAACACTTTTTGCACTTGTATTAGTGTAGAAAAAACACTTTTTGCACTTGTGATAGTGTTGAAAAACCACTTTTCGCACTTGTGTTGGTGCAGGAAACCACTTTTGCACTTGTATTAGTGTGGAAAAAACACTTTTTGCTCTTGTGATAGTGTTGAAAAACCACTTTTCGCACTTGTGTTAGTGTTGAAAAACCACTTTTCGCACTTGTGTTGGTGCAGGAAACCACTTTTCCACTTGTATTAGTGTGGAAAAACCACTTTTCGCACTTGTGTTAGTGTTGAAAAACCACTTTTCGCACCTGTGTTAGTGTTGAAAAACCACTTTCGCACTTGTGTTGGTGCAGGAAACCACTTTTGCACTTGTATTAGTGTGGAAAAAACACTTTTTGCACTTGTGATAGTGTTGAAAAACCACTTTTCGCACTTGTGTTAGTGTTGAAAAACCACTTTTCGCACTTGTGTTAGTGTTGAAAAACCACTTTTCGTGCTTGTGTTGGTGCAGGAAACCACTTTTGCACTTGTATTAGTGTGGAAAAAACACTTTTTGCACTTGTGTTAGTGTTGAAAAACCACTTTTCGCACTTGTGTTAGTGTTGAAACACCACTTTTCGCACTTGTGTTGGTGCAGGAAACCACTTTTGCACTTGTATTAGTGTGGAAAAAACACTTTTTGCACTTGTGATAGTGTTGAAAAACCACTTTTCGCACTTGTGTTGGTGCAGGAAACCACTTTTGCACTTGTATTAGTGTGGAAAAAACACTTTTTGCACTTGTGATAGTGTTGAAAAACCACTTTTCGCACTTGTGTTAGTGTTGAAAAACCACTTTTCGCACTTGTGTTGGTGCAGGAAACCACTTTTGCACTTGTATTAGTGTGGAAAAAACACTTTTTGCACTTGTGATAGTGTTGAAAAACCACTTTTCGCACTTGTGTTAGTGTTGAAAAACCACTTTTCGTACTTGTGTTGGTGCAGGAAACCACTTTTGCACTTGTATTAGTGTGGAAAAAACACTTTTTGCACTTGTAATAGTGTTGAAAAACCACTTTTCGCACTTGTGTTAGTGTTGAAAAACCACTTTTCGCACTTGTGTTGGTGCAGGAAACCACTTTTGCACTTGTATTAGTGTGGAAAAAACACTTTTTGCACTTGTGATAGTGTTGAAAATCCACTTTTCGCACTTGTGTTAGTGTTGAAAAACCACTTTTCGCACTTGTGTTGGTGTTGAAAAACCACTTTTTGCACTTGTGTTAGTGTTGAAAAACCACTTTTCGCACTTGTGTTGGTGCAGGAAACCACTTTTGCACTTGTATTAGTGTGGAAAAAACACTTTTTGCTCTTGTGATAGTGTTGAAAAACCACTTTTCGCACTTGTGTTAGTGTTGAAAAACCACTTTTTGCACTTGTGTTGGTGCAGGAAACCACTTTTGCACTTGTATTAGTGTGGAAAAACCACTTTTCGCACTTGTGTTAGTGTTGAAAAACCACTTTTCGCACTTGTGTTAGTGTTGAAAAACCACTTTTCGCACTTGTGTTGGTGCAGGAAACCACTTTTGCACTTGTATTATTGTGGAAAAAACACTTTTTGCACTTGTGATAGTGTTGAAAAACCACTTTTCGCAATTGTGTTAGTGTTGAAAAACCACTTTTCGCACTTGTGTTGGTGCAGGAAACCACTTTTGCACTTGTATTAGTGTGGAAAAAACACTTTTTGCACTTGTGATAGTGTTGAAAAACCACTTTTCACACTTGTATTAGTGTGGTAAAAACACTTTTTGCACTTGTATTAGTGTGGAAAAAACACTTTTTGCACTTGTGATCGTGTTGAAAAACCACTTTTCGCACTTGTGTTAGTGTTGAAAAACCACTTTTCGCACTTGTGTTGGTGCAGGAAACCACTTTTGCACTTGTATTAGTGTGGAAAAAACACTTTTTGCACTTGTGATAGTGTTGAAAAACCACTTTTCGCACTTGTATTAGTGTGGTAAAAACACTTTTTGCACTTGTATTAGTGTCGAAAAAACACTTTTTGCACTTGTGATAGTGTTGAAAAACCACTTTTCGCACTTGTGTTAGTGTTGAAAAACCACTTTTCGCACTTGTGTTGGTGTTGAAAAACCACTTTTCGCACTTGTGTTAGTGTTGAAAAACCACTTTTCGCACTTGTGTTGGTGCAGGAAACCACTTTTGCACTTGTATTAGTGTGGAAAAACCACTTTTTACACTTGTGTTAGTGTTGAAAAACCACTTTTCGCACTTGTGTTAGTGTTGAAAAACCACTTTTCGCACTTGTGTTGGTGCAGGAAACCACTTTTGCACTTGTATTAGTGTGGAAAAACCACTTTTCGCACTTGTGTTAGTGTTGAAAAACCACTTTTCGCACTTGTGTTAGTGTTGAAAAACCACTTTTCGCACTTGTGTTGGTGCAGGAAACCACTTTTGCACTTGTATTAGTGTGGAAAAAACACTTTTTGCACTTGTGATATTGTTGAAAAACCACTTTTCGCACTTGTGTTAGTGTTGAAAAACCACTTTTCGCACTTGTGTTAGTGTTGAAAAACCACTTTTCGCACTTGTGTTGGTGCAGGAAACCATTTTTGCACTTGTATTCGTGTGGAAAAAACACTTTTTGCACTTGTGATAGTGTTGAAAAACCACTTTTCGCACTTGTGTTAGTGTTGAAAAAACACTTTTCGCACTTGTGTTAGTGTTGAAAAAACACTTTTCGCACTTGTGTTGGTGCAGGAAACCACTTTTGCACTTGTATTAGTGTGGAAAAAACACTTTTCGCACTTGTGTTAGTGTTGAAAAACCACTTTTCGCACTTGTGTTAGTGTTGAAAAACCACTTTTCGCACTTGTGTTAGTGTTGAAAAACCACTTTTCGCACTTGTGTTGGTGCAGGAAACCACTTTTGCACTTGTATTAGTGTGGAAAAAACACTTTTTGCACTTGTGATAGTGTTGAAAAACCACTTTTCGCACTTGTGTTAGTGTTGAAAAACCACTTTTCGCACTTGTGTTGGTGCAGGAAACCACTTTTGCACTTGTATTAGTGTGGAAAAAACACTTTTTGCACTTGTGATAGTGTTGAAAAACCACTTTTCGCACTTGTATTAGTGTGGTAAAAACACTTTTTGCACTTGTATTAGTGTCGAAAAACCACTTTTCGCACTTGTGTTAGTGTTGAAAAACCACTTTTCGCACTTGTGTTGGTGTTGAAAAACCACTTTTCGCACTTGTGTTGGTGCAGGAAACCACTTTTGCACTTGTATTAGTGTGGAAAAACCACTTTTCGCACTTGTGTTAGTGTTGAAAAACCACTTTTCGCACTTGTGTTAGTGTTGAAAAACCACTTTTCGCACTTGTGTTGGTGCAGGAAACCACTTTTGCACTTGTATTAGTGTGGAAAAACCACTTTTCGCACTTGTGTTAGTGTTGAAAAACCACTTTTCGCACTTGTGTTCGTGTTGAAAAACCACTTTTCGCACTTGTGTTGGTGCAGGAAACCACTTTTGCACTTGTATTAGTGTGGAAAAAACACTTTTTGCACTTGTGATATTGTTGAAAAACCACTTTTCGCACTTGTGTTGGTGCAGGAAACCACTTTTGCACTTGTATTAGTGTGGAAAAACCACTTTTCGCACTTGTGTTAGTGTTGAAAAACCACTTTTCGCACTTGTGTTGGTGCAGGAAATCACTTTTGCACTTGTATTAGTGTGGAAAAAACACTTTTTGCACTTGTGATAGTGTTGAAAAACCACTTTTCGCACTTGTGTTAGTGTTGAAAAACCACTTTTCGCACTTGTGTTGGTGCAGGAAACCACTTTTGCACTTGTATTAGTGTGGAAAAACCACTTTTTGCACTTGTGTTAATGTTGAAAAACCACTTTTCGCACTTGTGTTAGTGTTGAAAAACCACTTTTTGCACTTGTGTTGGTGCAGGAAACCACTTTTGCACATGTATTAGTGTGGAAAAAACACTTTTTGCACGTGTGGTAGTGTTGAAAAACCACTTTTCGCCCTTGTGTTAGTGTTGAAAAACCACTTTTCGCACTTGTGTTAGTGTTGAAAAACCACTTTTCGCACTTGTGTTGGTGCAGGAAACCACTTTTGCACTTGTGTTGGTGCAGGAAACCACTTTTGCACTTGTATTAGTGTTGAAAAACCACTTTTCGCACTTGTGTTAGTGTTGAAAAACCACTTTTCGCACCTGTGTTAGTGTTGAAAAACCACTTTCGCACTTGTGTTGGTGCAGGAAACCACTTTTGCACTTGTATTAGTGTTGAAAAACCACTTTTCGCACTTGTGTTAGTGTTGAAAAACCACTTTTCGCACTTGTGTTAGTGTTGAAAAACCACTTTTCGTGCTTGTGTTGGTGCAGGAAACCACTTTTGCACTTGTATTAGTGTGGAAAAAACACTTTTTGCACTTGTGTTAGTGTTGAAAAACCACTTTTCGCACTTGTGTTAGTGTTGAAACACCACTTTTCGCACTTGTGTTGGTGCAGGAAACCACTTTTGCACTTGTATTAGTGTGGAAAAAACACTTTTTGCACTTGTGATAGTGTTGAAAAACCACTTTTCGCACTTGTGTTGGTGCAGGAAACCACTTTTGCACTTGTATTAGTGTGGAAAAACCACTTTTCGCACTTATGTTAGTGTTGAAAAACCACTTTTCGCACTTGTGTTGGTGCAGGAAACCACTTTTGCACTTGTATTAGTGTGGAAAAACCACTTTTCGCACTTATGTTAGTGTTGAAAAAGCACTTTTCGCACTTGTGTTAGAGTTGAAAAACCACTTTTCGCACTTGTGTTGGTGCAGGAAACCACTTTTGCACTTGTATTAGTGTGGAAAAACCACTTTTCGCACTTGTGTTAGTGTTGAAAAACCACTTTTCGCACTTGTGTTGGTGCAGGAAACCACTTTTGCACTTGTATTAGTGTGGAAAAAACACTTTTTGCACTTGTGTTAATGTTGAAAAACCACTTTTCGCACTTGTGTTAGTGTTGAAAAACCACTTTTTGCACTTGTGTTGGTGCAGGAAACCACTTTTGCACATGTATTAGTGTGGAAAAAACACTTTTTGCACGTGTGGTAGTGTTGAAAAACCACTTTTCGCCCTTGTGTTAGTGTTGAAAAACCACTTTTCGCACTTGTGTTAGTGTTGAAAAACCACTTTTCGCACTTGTGTTGGTGCAGGAAACCACTTTTGCACTTGTATTAGTGTTGAAAAACCACTTTTCGCACTTGTGTTAGTGTTGAAAAACCACTTTTCGCACTTGTGTTGGTGCAGGAAACCACTTTTGCACTTGTATTAGTGTGGAAAAAACACTTTTTGCACTTGTGATAGTGTTGAAAAACCACTTTTCACACTTGTATTAGTGTGGAAAAAACACTTTTTGCACTTGTATTAGTGTAGAAAAAACACTTTTTGCACTTGTGATAGTGTTGAAAAACCACTTTTCGCACTTGTGTTGGTGCAGGAAACCACTTTTGCACTTGTATTAGTGTGGAAAAACCACTTTTTGCTCTTGTGATAGTGTTGAAAAACCACTTTTCGCACTTGTGTTGGTGCAGGAAACCACTTTTGCACTTGTATTAGTGTAGAAAAAACACTTTTTGCACTTGTGATAGTGTTGAAAAACCACTTTTCGCACTTGTGTTGGTGCAGGAAACCACTTTTGCACTTGTATTAGTGTGGAAAAAACACTTTTTGCACTTGTGATAGTGTTGAAAAACCACTTTTCGCACTTGTGTTGGTGCAGGAAACCACTTTTGCACTTGTATTAGTGTGGCAAAAAACACTTTTTGCTCTTGTGATAGTGTTGAAAAACCACTTTTCGCACTTGTGTTAGTGTTGAAAAACCACTTTTCGCACTTGTGTTGGTGCAGGAAACCACTTTTCCACTTGTATTAGTGTGGAAAAACCACTTTTCGCACTTGTGTTAGTGTTGAAAAACCACTTTTCGCACCTGTGTTAGTGTTGAAAAACCACTTTCGCACTTGTGTTGGTGCAGGAAACCACTTTTGCACTTGTATTAGTGTGGAAAAAACACTTTTTGCACTTGTGATAGTGTTGAAAAACCACTTTTCGCACTTGTGTTAGTGTTGAAAAACCACTTTTCGCACTTGTGTTAGTGTTGAAAAACCACTTTTCGTGCTTGTGTTGGTGCAGGAAACCACTTTTGCACTTGTATTAGTGTGGAAAAAACACTTTTTGCACTTGTGTTAGTGTTGAAAAACCACTTTTCGCACTTGTGTTAGTGTTGAAACACCACTTTTCGCACTTGTGTTGGTGCAGGAAACCACTTTTGCACTTGTATTAGTGTGGAGAAAACACTTTTTGCACTTGTGATAGTGTTGAAAAACCACTTTTCGCACTTGTGTTGGTGCAGGAAACCACTTTTGCACTTGTATTAGTGTGGAAAAAACACTTTTTGCACTTGTGATAGTGTTGAAAAACCACTTTTCGCACTTGTGTTAGTGTTGAAAAACCACTTTTCGCACTTGTGTTGGTGCAGGAAACCACTTTTGCACTTGTATTAGTGTGGAAAAAACACTTTTTGCACTTGTGATAGTGTTGAAAAACCACTTTTCGCACTTGTGTTAGTGTTGAAAAACCACTTTTCGCACTTGTGTTGGTGCAGGAAACCACTTTTGCACTTGTATTAGTGTGGAAAAAACACTTTTTGCACTTGTGATAGTGTTGAAAAACCACTTTTCGCACTTGTATTAGTGTGGAAAAACCACTTTTCGCACTTGTGTTAGTGTTGAAAAACCACTTTTCGCACTTGTGTTAGTGTTGAAAAACCACTTTTCGTACTTGTGTTGGTGCAGGAAACCACTTTTGCACTTGTATTAGTGTGGAAAAAACACTTTTTGCACTTGTGATAGTGTTGAAAAACCACTTTTCGCACTTGTGTTAGTGTTGAAAAACCACTTTTCGCACTTGTGTTGGTGCAGGAAACCACTTTTGCACTTGTATTAGTGTGGAAAAAACACTTTTTGCACTTGTGATAGTGTTGAAAATCCACTTTTCGCACTTGTGTTAGTGTTGAAAAACCACTTTTCGCACTTGTGTTGGTGTTGAAAAACCACTTTTTGCACTTGTGTTAGTGTTGAAAAACCACTTTTCGCACTTGTGTTGGTGCAGGAAACCACTTTTGCACTTGTATTAGTGTGGAAAAAACACTTTTTGCTCTTGTGATAGTGTTGAAAAACCACTTTTCGCACTTGTGTTAGTGTTGAAAAACCACTTTTTGCACTTGTGTTGGTGCAGGAAACCACTTTTGCACTTGTATTAGTGTGGAAAAACCACTTTTCGCACTTGTGTTAGTGTTGAAAAACCACTTTTCGCACTTGTGTTAGTGTTGAAAAACCACTTTTCGCACTTGTGTTGGTGCAGGAAACCACTTTTGCACTTGTATTAGTGTGGAAAAAACACTTTTTGCACTTGTAATAGTGTTGAAAAACCACTTTTCGCAATTGTGTTAGTGTTGAAAAACCACTTTTCGCACTTGTGTTGGTGCAGGAAACCACTTTTGCACTTGTATTAGTGTGGAAAAAACACTTTTTGCACTTGTGATAGTGTTGAAAAACCACTTTTCGCACTTGTATTAGTGTGGTAAAAACACTTTTTGCACTTGTATTAGTGTGGAAAAAACACTTTTTGCACTTGTGATCGTGTTGAAAAACCACTTTTCGCACTTGTGTTAGTGTTGAAAAACCACTTTTCGCACTTGTGTTGGTGCAGGAAACCACTTTTGCACTTGTATTAGTGTGGAAAAAACACTTTTTGCACTTGTGATAGTGTTGAAAAACCACTTTTCGCACTTGTATTAGTGTGGTAAAAACACTTTTTGCACTTGTATTAGTGTCGAAAAACCACTTTTCGCACTTGTGTTGGTGTTGAAAAACCACTTCGCACTTGTGTTAGTGTTGAAAAACCACTTTTCGCACTTGTGTTGGTGCAGGAAACCACTTTTGCACTTGTATTTGTGTGGAAAAAACACTTTTTGCTCTTGTGATAGTGTTGAAAAACCACTTTTCGCACTTGTGTTAGTGTTGAAAAACCACTTTTCGCACTTGTGTTGGTGCAGGAAACCACTTTTGCACTTGTATTAGTGTGGAAAAACCACTTTTTACACTTGTGTTAGTGTTGAAAAACCACTTTTCGCACTTGTGTTAGTGTTGAAAAACCACTTTTCGCACTTGTGTTGGTGCAGGAAACCACTTTTGCACTTGTATTAGTGTGGAAAAACCACTTTTCGCACTTGTGTTAGTGTTGAAAAACCACTTTTCGCACTTGTGTTAGTGTTGAAAAACCACTTTTCGCACTTGTGTTGGTGCAGGAAACCACTTTTGCACTTGTATTAGTGTGGAAAAAACACTTTTTGCACTTGTGATATTGTTGAAAAACCACTTTTCGCACTTGTGTTAGTGTTGAAAAACCACTTTTCGCACTTGTGTTAGTGTTGAAAAACCACTTTTCGCACTTGTGTTGGTGCAGGAAACCATTTTTGCACTTGTATTCGTGTGGAAAAAACACTTTTTGCACTTGTGATAGTGTTGAAAAACCACTTTTCGCACTTGTGTTGGTGCAGGAAACCACTTTTGCACTTGTATTAGTGTAGAAAAAACACTTTTCGCACTTGTGTTAGTGTTGAAAAAGCACTTTTCGCACTTGTGTTAGAGTTGAAAAACCACTTTTCGCACTTGTGTTGGTGAAGGAAACCACTTTTGCACTTGTATTAGTGTGGAAAAACCACTTTTCGCACTTGTGTTAGTGTTGAAAAACCACTTTTCGCACTTGTGTTGGTGCAGGAAACCACTTTTGCACTTGTATTAGTGTGGAAAAAACACTTTTTGCACTTGTGATAGTGTTGAAAAACCACTTTTCGCACTTGTGTTAGTGTTGAAAAACCACTTTTCGCACTTGTGTTGGTGCAGGAAACCACTTTTACACTTGTATTAGTGTGGAAAACCACTTTTTGCACTTGTGTTAATGTTGAAAAACCACTTTTCGCACTTGTGTTAGTGTTGAAAAACCACTTTTTGCACTTGTGTTGGTGCAGGAAACCACTTTTGCACATGTATTAGTGTGGAAAAAACACTTTTTGCACGTGTGGTAGTGTTGAAAAACCACTTTTCACCCTTGTGTTAGTGTTGAAAAACCACTTTTCGCACTTGTGTTAGTGTTGAAAAACCACTTTTCGCACTTGTGTTGGTGCAGGAAACCACTTTTGCACTTGTATTAGTGTTGAAAAACCACTTTTCGCACTTGTGTTAGTGTTGAAAAACCACTTTTCGCACTTGTGTTGGTGCAGGAAACCACTTTTGCACTTGTATTAGTGTGGAAAAAACACTTTTTGCACTTGTGATAGTGTTGAAAAACCACTTTTCACACTTGTATTAGTGTGGAAAAAACACTTTTTGCACTTGTATTAGTGTAGAAAAAACACTTTTTGCACTTGTGATAGTGTTGAAAAACCACTTTTCGCACTTGTGTTGGTGCAGGAAACCACTTTTGCACTTGTATTAGTGTGGAAAAAACACTTTTTGCACTTGTGATAGTGTTGAAAAACCACTTTTCGCACTTGTATTAGTGTGGAAAAACCACTTTTCGCACTTGTGTTAGTGTTGAAAAACCACTTTTCGCACTTGTGTTAGTGTTGAAAAACCACTTTTCGTACTTGTGTTGGTGCAGGAAACCACTTTTGCACTTGTATTAGTGTGGAAAAAACCACTTTTTGCACTTGTGATAGTGTTGAAAAACCACTTTTCGCACTTGTGTTAGTGTTGAAAAACCACTTTTCGCACTTGTGTTGGTGCAGGAAACCACTTTTGCACTTGTATTAGTGTGGAAAAAACACTTTTTGCACTTGTGATAGTGTTGAAAATCCACTTTTCGCACTTGTGTTAGTGTTGAAAAACCACTTTTCGCACTTGTGTTGGTGTTGAAAAACCACTTTTTGCACTTGTGTTAGTGTTGAAAAACCACTTTTCGCACTTGTGTTGGTGCAGGAAACCACTTTTGCACTTGTATTAGTGTGGAAAAAACACTTTTTGCTCTTGTGATAGTGTTGAAAAACCACTTTTCGCACTTGTGTTAGTGTTGAAAAACCACTTTTTGCACTTGTGTTGGTGCAGGAAACCACTTTTGCACTTGTATTAGTGTGGAAAAACCACTTTTCGCACTTGTGTTAGTGTTGAAAAACCACTTTTCGCACTTGTGTTAGTGTTGAAAAACCACTTTTCGCACTTGTGTTGGTGCAGGAAACCACTTTTGCACTTGTATTAGTGTGGAAAAAACACTTTTTGCACTTGTGATAGTGTTGAAAAACCACTTTTCGCAATTGTGTTAGTGTTGAAAAACCACTTTTCGCACTTGTGTTGGTGCAGGAAACCACTTTTGCACTTGTATTAGTGTGGAAAAAACACTTTTTGCACTTGTGATAGTGTTGAAAAACCACTTTTCGCACTTGTATTAGTGTGGTAAAAACACTTTTTGCACTTGTATTAGTGTTGAAAAACCACTTTTCGCACTTGTGTTGGTGCAGGAAACCACTTTTGCACTTGTATTTGTGTGGAAAAAATACTTTTTGCTCTTGTGATAGTGTTGAAAAACCACTTTTCGCACTTGTGTTCGTGTTGAAAAACCACTTTTCGCACTTGTGTTGGTGCAGGAAACCACTTTTGCACTTGTATTAGTGTGGAAAAACCACTTTTTACACTTGTGTTAGTGTTGAAAAACCACTTTTCGCACTTGTGTTAGTGTTGAAAAACCACTTTTCGCACTTGTGTTGGTGCAGGAAACCACTTTTGCACTTGTATTAGTGTGGAAAAACCACTTTTCGCACTTGTGTTAGTGTTGAAAAACCACTTTTCGCACTTGTGTTGGTGCAGGAAACCACTTTTGCACTTGTATTCGTGTGGAAAAAACACTTTTTGCACTTGTGTTAGTGTTGAAAAACCACTTTTCGCACTTGTGTTGGTGCAGGAAACCACTTTTGCACTTGTATTAGTGTGGAAAAAACACTTTTTGCACTTGTGATAGTGTTGAAAATCCACTTTTCGCACTTGTGTTAGTGTTGAAAAACCACTTTTCGCACTTGTGTTGGTGTTGAAAAACCACTTTTTGCACTTGTGTTAGTGTTGAAAAACCACTTTTCGCACTTGTGTTGGTGCAGGAAACCACTTTTGCACTTGTATTAGTGTGGAAAAAACACTTTTTGCTCTTGTGATAGTGTTGAAAAACCACTTTTCGCACTTGTGTTAGTGTTGAAAAACCACTTTTTGCACTTGTGTTGGTGCAGGAAACCACTTTTGCACTTGTATTAGTGTGGAAAAACCACTTTTCGCACTTGTGTTAGTGTTGAAAAACCACTTTTCGCACTTGTGTTAGTGTTGAAAAACCACTTTTCGCACTTGTGTTGGTGCAGGAAACCACTTTTGCACTTGTATTAGTGTGGAAAAAACACTTTTTGCACTTGTAATAGTGTTGAAAAACCACTTTTCGCAATTGTGTTAGTGTTGAAAAACCACTTTTCGCACTTGTGTTGGTGCAGGAAACCACTTTTGCACTTGTATTAGTGTGGAAAAAACACTTTTTGCACTTGTGATAGTGTTGAAAAACCACTTTTCGCACTTGTATTAGTGTGGTAAAAACACTTTTTGCACTTGTATTAGTGTGGAAAAAACACTTTTTGCACTTGTGATCGTGTTGAAAAACCACTTTTCGCACTTGTGTTAGTGTTGAAAAACCACTTTTCGCACTTGTGTTGGTGCAGGAAACCACTTTTGCACTTGTATTAGTGTGGAAAAAACCCTTTTTGCACTTGTGATAGTGTTGAAAAACCACTTTTCGCACTTGTATTAGTGTGGTAAAAACACTTTTTGCACTTGTATTAGTGTCGAAAAAACACTTTTTGCACTTGTGATAGTGTTGAAAAACCACTTTTCGCACTTGTGTTAGTGTTGAAAAACCACTTTTCGCACTTGTGTTGGTGTTGAAAAACCACTTTTCGCACTTGTGTTAGTGTTGAAAAACCACTTTTCGCACTTGTGTTGGTGCAGGAAACCACTTTTGCACTTGTATTTGTGTGGAAAAAACACTTTTTGCTCTTGTGATAGTGTTGAAAAACCACTTTTCGCACTTGTGTTAGTGTTGAAAAACCACTTTTCGCACTTGTGTTGGTGCAGGAAACCACTTTTGCACTTGTATTAGTGTGGAAAAACCACTTTTTACACTTGTGTTAGTGTTGAAAAACCACTTTTCGCACTTGTGTTAGTGTTGAAAAACCACTTTTCGCACTTGTGTTGGTGCAGGACACCACTTTTGCACTTGTATTAGTGTGGAAAAACCACTTTTCGCACTTGTGTTAGTGTTGAAAAACCACTTTTCGCACTTGTGTTAGTGTTGAAAAACCACTTTTCGCACTTGTGTTGGTGCAGGAAACCACTTTTGCACTTGTATTAGTGTGGAAAAAACACTTTTTGCACTTGTGATATTGTTGAAAAACCACTTTTCGCACTTGTGTTAGTGTTGAAAAACCACTTTTCGCACTTGTGTTAGTGTTGAAAAACCACTTTTCGCACTTGTGTTGGTGCACGAAACCATTTTTGCACTTGTATTCGTGTGGAAAAAACACTTTTTGCACTTGTGATAGTGTTGAAAAACCACTTTTCGCACTTGTGTTGGTGCAGGAAACCACTTTTGCACTTGTATTAGTGTAGAAAAAACACTTTTCGCACTTGTGTTAGTGTTGAAAAAGCACTTTTCGCACTTGTGTTAGAGTTGAAAAACCACTTTTCGCACTTGTGTTGGTGAAGGAAACCACTTTTGCACTTGTATTAGTGTGGAAAAACCACTTTTCGCACTTGTGTTAGTGTTGAAAAACCACTTTTCGCACTTGTGTTGGTGCAGGAAACCACTTTTGCACTTGTATTAGTGTGGAAAAAACACTTTTTGCACTTGTGATAGTGTTGAAAAACCACTTTTCGCACTTGTGTTAGTGTTGAAAAACCACTTTTCGCACTTGTGTTGGTGCAGGAAACCACTTTTGCACTTGTATTAGTGTGGAAAACCACTTTTTGCACTTGTGTTAATGTTGAAAAACCACTTTTCGCACTTGTGTTAGTGTTGAAAAACCACTTTTTGCACTTGTGTTGGTGCAGGAAACCACTTTTGCACATGTATTAGTGTGGAAAAAACACTTTTTGCACGTGTGGTAGTGTTGAAAAACCACTTTTCGCCCTTGTGTTAGTGTTGAAAAACCACTTTTCGCACTTGTGTTAGTGTTGAAAAACCACTTTTCGCACTTGTGTTGGTGCAGGAAACCACTTTTGCACTTGTATTAGTGTTGAAAAACCACTTTTCGCACTTGTGTTAGTGTTGAAAAACCACTTTTCGCACTTGTGTTGGTGCAGGAAACCACTTTTGCACTTGTATTAGTGTGGAAAAAACACTTTTTGCACTTGTGATAGTGTTGAAAAACCACTTTTCACACTTGTATTAGTGTGGAAAAAACACTTTTTGCACTTGTATTAGTGTAGAAAAAACACTTTTTGCACTTGTGATAGTGTTGAAAAACCACTTTTCGCTCTTGTGTTGGTGCAGGAAACCACTTTTGCACTTGTATTAGTGTGGAAAAAACACTTTTTGCACTTGTGATAGTGTTGAAAAACCACTTTTCGCACTTGTATTAGTGTGGAAAAACCACTTTTCGCACTTGTGTTAGTGTTGAAAAACCACTTTTCGCACTTGTGTTAGTGTTGAAAAACCACTTTTCGCACTTGTGTTAGTGTTGAAAAACCACTTTTCGCACTTGTGTTGGTGCAGGAAACCACTTTTGCACTTGTATTAGTGTGGAAAAAACACTTTTTGCACTTGTGATAGTGTTGAAAAACCACTTTTCGCAATTGTGTTAGTGTTGAAAAACCACTTTTCGCACTTGTGTTGGTGCAGGAAACCACTTTTGCACTTGTATTAGTGTGGAAAAAACACTTTTTGCACTTGTGATAGTGTTGAAAAACCACTTTTCGCACTTGTATTAGTGTGGTAAAAACACTTTTTGCACTTGTATTAGTGTTGAAAAACCACTTTTCGCACTTGTGTTGGTGCAGGAAACCACTTTTGCACTTGTATTTGTGTGGAAAAAATACTTTTTGCTCTTGTGATAGTGTTGAAAAACCACTTTTCGCACTTGTGTTCGTGTTGAAAAACCACTTTTCGCACTTGTGTTGGTGCAGGAAACCACTTTTGCACTTGTATTAGTGTGGAAAAACCACTTTTTACACTTGTGTTAGTGTTGAAAAACCACTTTTCGCACTTGTGTTAGTGTTGAAAAACCACTTTTCGCACTTGTGTTGGTGCAGGAAACCACTTTTGCACTTGTATTAGTGTGGAAAAACCACTTTTCGCACTTGTGTTAGTGTTGAAAAACCACTTTTCGCACTTGTGTTGGTGCAGGAAACCACTTTTGCACTTGTATTCGTGTGGAAAAAACACTTTTTGCACTTGTGTTAGTGTTGAAAAACCACTTTTCGCACTTGTGTTGGTGCAGGAAACCACTTTTGCACTTGTATTAGTGTGGAAAAAACACTTTTTGCACTTGTGATAGTGTTGAAAATCCACTTTTCGCACTTGTGTTAGTGTTGAAAAACCACTTTTCGCACTTGTGTTGGTGTTGAAAAACCACTTTTTGCACTTGTGTTAGTGTTGAAAAACCACTTTTCGCACTTGTGTTGGTGCAGGAAACCACTTTTGCACTTGTATTAGTGTGGAAAAAACACTTTTTGCTCTTGTGATAGTGTTGAAAAACCACTTTTCGCACTTGTGTTAGTGTTGAAAAACCACTTTTTGCACTTGTGTTGGTGCAGGAAACCACTTTTGCACTTGTATTAGTGTGGAAAAACCACTTTTCGCACTTGTGTTAGTGTTGAAAAACCACTTTTCGCACTTGTGTTAGTGTTGAAAAACCACTTTTCGCACTTGTGTTGGTGCAGGAAACCACTTTTGCACTTGTATTAGTGTGGAAAAAACACTTTTTGCACTTGTAATAGTGTTGAAAAACCACTTTTCGCAATTGTGTTAGTGTTGAAAAACCACTTTTCGCACTTGTGTTGGTGCAGGAAACCACTTTTGCACTTGTATTAGTGTGGAAAAAACACTTTTTGCACTTGTGATAGTGTTGAAAAACCACTTTTCGCACTTGTATTAGTGTGGTAAAAACACTTTTTGCACTTGTATTAGTGTGGAAAAAACACTTTTTGCACTTGTGATCGTGTTGAAAAACCACTTTTCGCACTTGTGTTAGTGTTGAAAAACCACTTTTCGCACTTGTGTTGGTGCAGGAAACCACTTTTGCACTTGTATTAGTGTGGAAAAAACCCTTTTTGCACTTGTGATAGTGTTGAAAAACCACTTTTCGCACTTGTATTAGTGTGGTAAAAACACTTTTTGCACTTGTATTAGTGTCGAAAAAACACTTTTTGCACTTGTGATAGTGTTGAAAAACCACTTTTCGCACTTGTGTTAGTGTTGAAAAACCACTTTTCGCACTTGTGTTGGTGTTGAAAAACCACTTTTCGCACTTGTGTTAGTGTTGAAAAACCACTTTTCGCACTTGTGTTGGTGCAGGAAACCACTTTTGCACTTGTATTTGTGTGGAAAAAACACTTTTTGCTCTTGTGATAGTGTTGAAAAACCACTTTTCGCACTTGTGTTAGTGTTGAAAAACCACTTTTCGCACTTGTGTTGGTGCAGGAAACCACTTTTGCACTTGTATTAGTGTGGAAAAACCACTTTTTACACTTGTGTTAGTGTTGAAAAACCACTTTTCGCACTTGTGTTAGTGTTGAAAAACCACTTTTCGCACTTGTGTTGGTGCAGGACACCACTTTTGCACTTGTATTAGTGTGGAAAAACCACTTTTCGCACTTGTGTTAGTGTTGAAAAACCACTTTTCGCACTTGTGTTAGTGTTGAAAAACCACTTTTCGCACTTGTGTTGGTGCAGGAAACCACTTTTGCACTTGTATTAGTGTGGAAAAAACACTTTTTGCACTTGTGATATTGTTGAAAAACCACTTTTCGCACTTGTGTTAGTGTTGAAAAACCACTTTTCGCACTTGTGTTAGTGTTGAAAAACCACTTTTCGCACTTGTGTTGGTGCACGAAACCATTTTTGCACTTGTATTCGTGTGGAAAAAACACTTTTTGCACTTGTGATAGTGTTGAAAAACCACTTTTCGCACTTGTGTTGGTGCAGGAAACCACTTTTGCACTTGTATTAGTGTAGAAAAAACACTTTTCGCACTTGTGTTAGTGTTGAAAAAGCACTTTTCGCACTTGTGTTAGAGTTGAAAAACCACTTTTCGCACTTGTGTTGGTGAAGGAAACCACTTTTGCACTTGTATTAGTGTGGAAAAACCACTTTTCGCACTTGTGTTAGTGTTGAAAAACCACTTTTCGCACTTGTGTTGGTGCAGGAAACCACTTTTGCACTTGTATTAGTGTGGAAAAAACACTTTTTGCACTTGTGATAGTGTTGAAAAACCACTTTTCGCACTTGTGTTAGTGTTGAAAAACCACTTTTCGCACTTGTGTTGGTGCAGGAAACCACTTTTGCACTTGTATTAGTGTGGAAAACCACTTTTTGCACTTGTGTTAATGTTGAAAAACCACTTTTCGCACTTGTGTTAGTGTTGAAAAACCACTTTTTGCACTTGTGTTGGTGCAGGAAACCACTTTTGCACATGTATTAGTGTGGAAAAAACACTTTTTGCACGTGTGGTAGTGTTGAAAAACCACTTTTCGCCCTTGTGTTAGTGTTGAAAAACCACTTTTCGCACTTGTGTTAGTGTTGAAAAACCACTTTTCGCACTTGTGTTGGTGCAGGAAACCACTTTTGCACTTGTATTAGTGTTGAAAAACCACTTTTCGCACTTGTGTTAGTGTTGAAAAACCACTTTTCGCACTTGTGTTGGTGCAGGAAACCACTTTTGCACTTGTATTAGTGTGGAAAAAACACTTTTTGCACTTGTGATAGTGTTGAAAAACCACTTTTCACACTTGTATTAGTGTGGAAAAAACACTTTTTGCACTTGTATTAGTGTAGAAAAAACACTTTTTGCACTTGTGATAGTGTTGAAAAACCACTTTTCGCTCTTGTGTTGGTGCAGGAAACCACTTTTGCACTTGTATTAGTGTGGAAAAAACACTTTTTGCACTTGTGATAGTGTTGAAAAACCACTTTTCGCACTTGTATTAGTGTGGAAAAACCACTTTTCGCACTTGTGTTAGTGTTGAAAAACCACTTTTCGCACTTGTGTTAGTGTTGAAAAACCACTTTTCGTACTTGTGTTGGTGCAGGAAACCACTTTTGCACTTGTATTAGTGTGGAAAAAACACTTTTTGCACTTGTGATAGTGTTGAAAAACCACTTTTCGCACTTGTGTTAGTGTTGAAAAACCACTTTTCGCACTTGTGTTGGTGCAGGAAACCACTTTTGCACTTGTATTAGTGTGGAAAAAACACTTTTTGCACTTGTGATAGTGTTGAAAATCCACTTTTCGCACTTGTGTTAGTGTTGAAAAACCACTTTTCGCACTTGTGTTGGTGTTGAAAAACCACTTTTTGCACTTGTGTTAGTGTTGAAAAACCACTTTTCGCACTTGTGTTGGTGCAGGAAACCACTTTTGCACTTGTATTAGTGTGGAAAAAACACTTTTTGCTCTTGTGATAGTGTTGAAAAACCACTTTTCGCACTTGTGTTAGTGTTGAAAAACCACTTTTTGCACTTGTGTTGGTGCAGGAAACCACTTTTGCACTTGTATTAGTGTGGAAAAACCACTTTTCGCACTTGTGTTAGTGTTGAAAAACCACTTTTCGCACTTGTGTTAGTGTTGAAAAACCACTTTTCGCACTTGTGTTGGTGCAGGAAACCACTTTTGCACTTGTATTAGTGTGGAAAAAACACTTTTTGCACTTGTGATAGTGTTGAAAAACCACTTTTCGCACTTGTATTAGTGTGGTAAAAACACTTTTTGCACTTGTATTAGTGTCGAAAAAACACTTTTTGCACTTGTGATAGTGTTGAAAAACCACTTTTCGCACTTGTGTTAGTGTTGAAAAACCACTTTTCGCACTTGTGTTGGTGTTGAAAAACCACTTTTCGCACTTGTGTTAGTGTTGAAAAACCACTTTTCGCACTTGTGTTGGTGCAGGAAACCACTTTTGCACTTGTATTAGTGTGGAAAAAACACTTTTTGCTCTTGTGATAGTGTTGAAAAACCACTTTTCGCACTTGTGTTAGTGTTGAAAAACCACTTTTTGCACTTGTGTTGGTGCAGGAAACCACTTTTGCACTTGTATTAGTGTGGAAAAACCACTTTTCGCACTTGTGTTAGTGTTGAAAAACCACTTTTCGCACTTGTGTTAGTGTTGAAAAACCACTTTTCGCACTTGTGTTGGTGCAGGAAACCACTTTTGCACTTGTATTAGTGTGGAAAAAACACTTTTTGCACTTGTGATAGTGTTGAAAAACCACTTTTCGCACTTGTATTAGTGTGGTAAAAACACTTTTTGCACTTGTATTAGTGTCGAAAAAACACTTTTTGCACTTGTGATAGTGTTGAAAAACCACTTTTCGCACTTGTGTTAGTGTTGAAAAACCACTTTTCGCACTTGTGTTGGTGTTGAAAAACCACTTTTCGCACTTGTGTTAGTGTTGAAAAACCACTTTTCGCACTTGTGTTGGTGCAGGAAACCACTTTTGCACTTGTATTTGTGTGGAAAAAATACTTTTTGCTCTTGTGATAGTGTTGAAAAACCACTTTTCGCACTTGTGTTCGTGTTGAAAAACCACTTTTCGCACTTGTGTTGGTGCAGGAAACCACTTTTGCACTTGTATTAGTGTGGAAAAACCACTTTTTACACTTGTGTTAGTGTTGAAAAACCACTTTTCGCACTTGTGTTAGTGTTGAAAAACCACTTTTCGCACTTGTGTTGGTGCAGGAAACCACTTTTGCACTTGTATTAGTGTGGAAAAAACACTTTTTGCACTTGTGATATTGTTGAAAAACCACTTTTCGCACTTGTGTTAGTGTTGAAAAACCACTTTTCGCACTTGTGTTAGTGTTGAAAAACCACTTTTCGCACTTGTGTTGGTGCAGGAAACCATTTTTGCACTTGTATTCGTGTGGAAAAAACACTTTTTGCACTTGTGATAGTGTTGAAAAACCACTTTTCGCACTTGTGTTAGTGTTGAAACACCACTTTTCGCACTTGTGTTGGTGCAGGAAACCACTTTTGCACTTGTATTAGTGTAGAAAAAACACTTTTCGCACTTGTGTTAGTGTTGAAAAAGCACTTTTCGCACTTGTGTTAGAGTTGAAAAACCACTTTTCGCACTTGTGTTGGTGTTGAAAAACCACTTTTCGCACTTGTGTTGGTGCAGGAAACCACTTTTGCACTTGTATTAGTGTGGAAAAAACACTTTTTGCACTTGTATTAGTGTGGAAAAACCACTTTTCGCAATTGTGTTAGTGTTGAAAAACCACTTTTCGCACTTGTGTTGGTGCAGGAAACCACTTTTGCACTTGTATTAGTGTGGAAAAAACACTTTTTGCACTTGTGATAGTGTTGAAAAACCACTTTTCGCACTTGTGTTAGTGTTGAAAAACCACTTTTCGCACTTGTGTTGGTGCAGGAAACCAGTTTTGCACTTGTATTAGTGTGGAAAAACCACTTTTTGCACTTGTGTTAATGTTGAAAAACCACTTTTCGCACTTGTGTTAGTGTTGAAAAACCACTTTTTGCACTTGTGTTGGTGCAGGAAACCACTTTTGCACATGTATTAGTGTGGAAAAAACACTTTTTGCATGTGTGGTAGTGTTGAAAAACCACTTTTCGCCCTTGTGTTAGTGTTGAAAAACCACTTTTCGCACTTGTGTTGGTGCAGGAAACCACTTTTGCACTTGTATTAGTGTTGAAAAACCACTTTTCGCACTTGTGTTAGTGTTGAAAAACCACTTTTCGCACTTGTGTTGGTGCAGGAAACCACTTTTGCACTTGTATTAGTGTGGAAAAAACACTTTTTGCACTTGTGATAGTGTTGAAAAACCACTTTTCACACTTGTATTAGTGTGGAAAAAACACTTTTTGCACTTGTATTAGTGTAGAAAAAACACTTTTTGCACTTGTGATAGTGTTGAAAAACCACTTTTCGCACTTGTGTTGGTGCAGGAAACCACTTTTGCACTTGTATTAGTGTGGAAAAAACACTTTTTGCTCTTGTGATAGTGTTGAAAAACCACTTTTCGCACTTGTGTTAGTGTTGAAAAACCACTTTTTGCACTTGTGTTGGTGCAGGAAACCACTTTTGCACTTGTATTAGTGTGGAAAAACCACTTTTCGCACTTGTGTTAGTGTTGAAAAACCACTTTTCGCACTTGTGTTAGTGTTGAAAAACCACTTTTCGCACTTGTGTTGGTGCAGGAAACCACTTTTGCACTTGTATTAGTGTGGAAAAAACACTTTTTGCACTTGTAATAGTGTTGAAAAACCACTTTTCGCAATTGTGTTAGTGTTGAAAAACCACTTTTCGCACTTGTGTTGGTGCAGGAAACCACTTTTGCACTTGTATTAGTGTGGAAAAAACACTTTTTGCACTTGTGATAGTGTTGAAAAACCACTTTTCGCACTTGTATTAGTGTGGTAAAAACACTTTTTGCACTTGTATTAGTGTGGAAAAAACACTTTTTGCACTTGTGATCGTGTTGAAAAACCACTTTTCGCACTTGTGTTAGTGTTGAAAAACCACTTTTCGCACTTGTGTTGGTGCAGGAAACCACTTTTGCACTTGTATTTGTGTGGAAAAAACACTTTTTGCTCTTGTGATAGTGTTGAAAAACCACTTTTCGCACTTGTGTTAGTGTTGAAAAACCACTTTTCGCACTTGTGTTGGTGCAGGAAACCACTTTTGCACTTGTATTAGTGTGGAAAAACCACTTTTTACACTTGTGTTAGTGTTGAAAAACCACTTTTCGCACTTGTGTTAGTGTTGAAAAACCACTTTTCGCACTTGTGTTGGTGCAGGAAACCACTTTTGCACTTGTATTAGTGTGGAAAAACCACTTTTCGCACTTGTGTTAGTGTTGAAAAACCACTTTTCGCACTTGTGTTAGTGTTGAAAAACCACTTTTCGCACTTGTGTTGGTGCAGGAAACCACTTTTGCACTTGTATTAGTGTGGAAAAAACACTTTTTGCACTTGTGATATTGTTGAAAAACCACTTTTCGCACTTGTGTTAGTGTTGAAAAACCACTTTTCGCACTTGTGTTAGTGTTGAAAAACCACTTTTCGCACTTGTGTTGGTGCAGGAAACCATTTTTGCACTTGTATTCGTGTGGAAAAAACACTTTTTGCACTTGTGATAGTGTTGAAAAACCACTTTTCGCACTTGTGTTGGTGCAGGAAACCACTTTTGCACTTGTATTAGTGTAGAAAAAACACTTTTCACACTTGTGTTAGTGTTGAAAAAGCACTTTTCGCACTTGTGTTAGAGTTGAAAAACCACTTTTCGCACTTGTGTTGGTGAAGGAAACCACTTTTGCACTTGTATTAGTGTGGAAAAACCACTTTTCGCACTTGTGTTAGTGTTGAAAAACCACTTTTCGCACTTGTGTTGGTGCAGGAAACCACTTTTGAACTTGTATTAGTGTGGAAAAAACACTTTTTGCACTTGTGATAGTGTTGAAAAACCACTTTTCGCACTTGTGTTAGTGTTGAAAAACCACTTTTCGCACTTGTGTTGGTGCAGGAAACCACTTTTGCACTTGTATTAGTGTGGAAAACCACTTTTTGCACTTGTGTTAATGTTGAAAAACCACTTTTCGCACTTGTGTTAGTGTTGAAAAACCACTTTTTGCACTTGTGTTGGTGCAGGAAACCACTTTTGCACATGTATTAGTGTGGAAAAAACACTTTTTGCACGTGTGGTAGTGTTGAAAAACCACTTTTCACCCTTGTGTTAGTGTTGAAAAACCACTTTTCGCACTTGTGTTAGTGTTGAAAAACCACTTTTCGCACTTGTGTTGGTGCAGGAAACCACTTTTGCACTTGTATTAGTGTTGAAAAACCACTTTTCGCACTTGTGTTAGTGTTGAAAAACCACTTTTCGCACTTGTGTTGGTGCAGGAAACCACTTTTGCACTTGTATTAGTGTGGAAAAAACACTTTTTGCACTTGTGATAGTGTTGAAAAACCACTTTTCACACTTGTATTAGTGTGGAAAAAACACTTTTTGCACTTGTATTAGTGTAGAAAAAACACTTTTTGCACTTGTGATAGTGTTGAAAAACCACTTTTCGCACTTGTGTTGGTGCAGGAAACCACTTTTGCACTTGTATTAGTGTGGAAAAAACACTTTTTGCACTTGTGATAGTGTTGAAAAACCACTTTTCGCACTTGTATTAGTGTGGAAAAACCACTTTTCGCACTTGTGTTAGTGTTGAAAAACCACTTTTCGCACTTGTGTTAGTGTTGAAAAACCACTTTTCGTACTTGTGTTGGTGCAGGAAACCACTTTTGCACTTGTATTAGTGTGGAAAAAACCACTTTTTGCACTTGTGATAGTGTTGAAAAACCACTTTTCGCACTTGTGTTAGTGTTGAAAAACCACTTTTCGCACTTGTGTTGGTGCAGGAAACCACTTTTGCACTTGTATTAGTGTGGAAAAAACACTTTTTGCACTTGTGATAGTGTTGAAAATCCACTTTTCGCACTTGTGTTAGTGTTGAAAAACCACTTTTCGCACTTGTGTTAGTGTTGAAAAACCACTTTTCGCACTTGTGTTGGTGCAGGAAACCACTTTTGCACTTGTATTAGTGTGGAAAAAACACTTTTTGCACTTGTGATAGTGTTGAAAATCCACTTTTCGCACTTGTGTTAGTGTTGAAAAACCACTTTTCGCACTTGTGTTGGTGTTGAAAAACCACTTTTTGCACTTGTGTTAGTGTTGAAAAACCACTTTTCGCACTTGTGTTGGTGCAGGAAACCACTTTTGCACTTGTATTAGTGTGGAAAAAACACTTTTTGCTCTTGTGATAGTGTTGAAAAACCACTTTTCGCACTTGTGTTAGTGTTGAAAAACCACTTTTTGCACTTGTGTTGGTGCAGGAAACCACTTTTGCACTTGTATTAGTGTGGAAAAACCACTTTTCGCACTTGTGTTAGTGTTGAAAAACCACTTTTCGCACTTGTGTTAGTGTTGAAAAACCACTTTTCGCACTTGTGTTGGTGCAGGAAACCACTTTTGCACTTGTATTAGTGTGGAAAAAACACTTTTTGCACTTGTGATAGTGTTGAAAAACCACTTTTCGCAATTGTGTTAGTGTTGAAAAACCACTTTTCGCACTTGTGTTGGTGCAGGAAACCACTTTTGCACTTGTATTAGTGTGGAAAAAACACTTTTTGCACTTGTGATAGTGTTGAAAAACCACTTTTCGCACTTGTATTAGTGTGGTAAAAACACTTTTTGCACTTGTATTAGTGTCGAAAAAACACTTTTTGCACTTGTGATAGTGTTGAAAAACCACTTTTCGCACTTGTGTTAGTGTTGAAAAACCACTTTTCGCACTTGTGTTGGTGCAGGAAACCACTTTTGCACTTGTATTAGTGTGGAAAAACCACTTTTCGCACTTGTGTTAGTGTTGAAAAACCACTTTTCGCACTTGTGTTGGTGCAGGAAACCACTTTTGCACTTGTATTCGTGTGGAAAAAACACTTTTTGCACTTGTGTTAGTGTTGAAAAACCACTTTTCGCACTTGTGTTGGTGCAGGAAACCACTTTTGCACTTGTATTAGTGTGGAAAAAACACTTTTTGCACTTGTGATAGTGTTGAAAATCCACTTTTCGCACTTGTGTTAGTGTTGAAAAACCACTTTTCGCACTTGTGTTGGTGTTGAAAAACCACTTTTTGCACTTGTGTTAGTGTTGAAAAACCACTTTTCGCACTTGTGTTGGTGCAGGAAACCACTTTTGCACTTGTATTAGTGTGGAAAAAACACTTTTTGCTCTTGTGATAGTGTTGAAAAACCACTTTTCGCACTTGTGTTAGTGTTGAAAAACCACTTTTTGCACTTGTGTTGGTGCAGGAAACCACTTTTGCACTTGTATTAGTGTGGAAAAACCACTTTTCGCACTTGTGTTAGTGTTGAAAAACCACTTTTCGCACTTGTGTTAGTGTTGAAAAACCACTTTTCGCACTTGTGTTGGTGCAGGAAACCACTTTTGCACTTGTATTAGTGTGGAAAAAACACTTTTTGCACTTGTAATAGTGTTGAAAAACCACTTTTCGCAATTGTGTTAGTGTTGAAAAACCACTTTTCGCACTTGTGTTGGTGCAGGAAACCACTTTTGCACTTGTATTAGTGTGGAAAAAACACTTTTTGCACTTGTGATAGTGTTGAAAAACCACTTTTCGCACTTGTATTAGTGTGGTAAAACACTTTTTGCACTTGTATTAGTGTGGAAAAAACACTTTTTGCACTTGTGATCGTGTTGAAAAACCACTTTTCGCACTTGTGTTAGTGTTGAAAAACCACTTTTCGCACTTGTGTTGGTGCAGGAAACACTTTTGCACTTGTATTAGTGTGGAAAAAACACTTTTTGCACTTGTGATAGTGTTGAAAAACCACTTTTCGCACTTGTATTAGTGTGGTAAAAACACTTTTTGCACTTGTATTAGTGTCGAAAAAACACTTTTTGCACTTGTGATAGTGTTGAAAAACCACTTTTCGCACTTGTGTTAGTGTTGAAAAACCACTTTTCGCACTTGTGTTGGTGTTGAAAAACCACTTTTCGCACTTGTGTTAGTGTTGAAAAACCACTTTTCGCACTTGTGTTGGTGCAGGAAACCACTTTTGCACTTGTATTTGTGTGGAAAAAACACTTTTTGCTCTTGTGATAGTGTTGAAAAACCACTTTTCGCACTTGTGTTAGTGTTGAAAAACCACTTTTCGCACTTGTGTTGGTGTAGGAAACCACTTTTGCACTTGTATTAGTGTGGAAAAACCACTTTTTACACTTGTGTTAGTGTTGAAAAACCACTTTTCGCACTTGTGTTAGTGTTGAAAAACCACTTTTCGCACTTGTGTTGGTGCAGGAAACCACTTTTGCACTTGTATTAGTGTGGAAAAACCACTTTTCGCACTTGTGTTAGTGTTGAAAAACCACTTTTCGCACTTGTGTTAGTGTTGAAAAACCACTTTTCGCACTTGTGTTGGTGCAGGAAACCACTTTTGCACTTGTATTAGTGTGGAAAAAACACTTTTTGCACTTGTGATATTGTTGAAAAACCACTTTTCGCACTTGTGTTACGTGTTGAAAAACCACTTTTCGCACTTGTGTTAGTGTTGAAAAACCACTTTTCGCACTTGTGTTGGTGCAGGAAACCATTTTTGCACTTGTATTCGTGTGGAAAAAACACTTTTTGCACTTGTGATAGTGTTGAAAAACCACTTTTCGCACTTGTGTTGGTGCAGGAAACCACTTTTGCACTTGTATTAGTGTAGAAAAGACACTTTTCGCACTTGTGTTAGTGTTGAAAAAGCACTTTTCGCACTTGTGTTAGCGTTGAAAAACCACTTTTCGCACTTGTGTTGGTGAAGGAAACCACTTTTGCACTTGTATTAGTGTGGAAAAACCACTTTTCGCACTTGTGTTAGTGTTGAAAAACCACTTTTCGCACTTGTGTTGGTGCAGGAAACCACTTTTGCACTTGTATTAGTGTGGAAAAAAACACTTTTTGCACTTGTGATAGTGTTGAAAAACCACTTTTCGCACTTGTGTTAGTGTTGAAAAACCACTTTTCGCACTTGTGTTGGTGCAGGAAACCACTTTTGCACTTGTATTAGTGTGGAAAACCACTTTTTGCACTTGTGTTAATGTTGAAAAACCACTTTTCGCACTTGTGTTAGTGTTGAAAAACCACTTTTTGCACTTGTGTTGGTGCAGGAAACCACTTTTGCACATGTATTAGTGTGGAAAAAACACTTTTTGCACGTGTGGTAGTGTTGAAAAACCACTTTTCGCCCTTGTGTTAGTGTTGAAAAACCACTTTTCGCACTTGTGTTAGTGTTGAAAAACCACTTTTCGCACTTGTGTTGGTGCAGGAAACCACTTTTGCACTTGTATTAGTGTTGAAAAACCACTTTTCGCACTTGTGTTAGTGTTGAAAAACCACTTTTCGCACTTGTGTTGGTGCAGGAAACCACTTTTGCACTTGTATTAGTGTGGAAAAAACACTTTTTGCACTTGTGATAGTGTTGAAAAACCACTTTTCACACTTGTATTAGTGTGGAAAAAACACTTTTTGCACTTGTATTAGTGTAGAAAAAACACTTTTTGCACTTGTGATAGTGTTGAAAAACCACTTTTCGCTCTTGTGTTGGTGCAGGAAACCACTTTTGCACTTGTATTAGTGTGGAAAAAACACTTTTTGCACTTGTGATAGTGTTGAAAAACCACTTTTCGCACTTGTATTAGTGTGGAAAAACCACTTTTCGCACTTGTGTTAGTGTTGAAAAACCACTTTTCGCACTTGTGTTAGTGTTGAAAAACCACTTTTCGTACTTGTGTTGGTGCAGGAAACCACTTTTGCACTTGTATTAGTGTGGAAAAAACACTTTTTGCACTTGTGATAGTGTTGAAAAACCACTTTTCGCACTTGTGTTAGTGTTGAAAAACCACTTTTCGCACTTGTGTTGGTGCAGGAAACCACTTTTGCACTTGTATTAGTGTGGAAAAAACACTTTTTGCACTTGTGATAGTGTTGAAAATCCACTTTTCGCACTTGTGTTAGTGTTGAAAAACCACTTTTCGCACTTGTGTTGGTGTTGAAAAACCACTTTTTGCACTTGTGTTAGTGTTGAAAAACCACTTTTCGCACTTGTGTTGGTGCAGGAAACCACCTTTGCACTTGTATTAGTGTGGAAAAAACACTTTTTGCTCTTGTGATAGTGTTGAAAAACCACTTTTCGCACTTGTGTTAGTGTTGAAAAACCACTTTTTGCACTTGTGTTGGTGCAGGAAACCACTTTTGCACTTGTATTAGTGTGGAAAAACCACTTTTCGCACTTGTGTTAGTGTTGAAAAACCACTTTTCGCACTTGTGTTAGTGTTGAAAAACCACTTTTCGCACTTGTGTTGGTGCAGGAAACCACTTTTGCACTTGTATTAGTGTGGAAAAAACACTTTTTGCACTTGTGATAGTGTTGAAAAACCACTTTTCGCAATTGTGTTAGTGTTGAAAAACCACTTTTCGCACTTGTGTTGGTGCAGGAAACCACTTTTGCACTTGTATTAGTGTGGAAAAAACACTTTTTGCACTTGTGATAGTGTTGAAAAACCACTTTTCGCACTTGTATTAGTGTGGTAAAAACACTTTTTGCACTTGTATTAGTGTCGAAAAAACACTTTTTGCACTTGTGATAGTGTTGAAAAACCACTTTTCGCACTTGTGTTAGTGTTGAAAAACCACTTTTCGCACTTGTGTTGGTGTTGAAAAACCACTTTTCGCACTTGTGTTAGTGTTGAAAAACCACTTTTCGCACTTGTGTTGGTGCAGGAAACCACTTTTGCACTTGTATTTGTGTGGAAAAAATACTTTTTGCTCTTGTGATAGTGTTGAAAAACCACTTTTCGCACTTGTGTTCGTGTTGAAAAACCACTTTTCGCACTTGTGTTGGTGCAGGAAACCACTTTTGCACTTGTATTAGTGTGGAAAAACCACTTTTTACACTTGTGTTAGTGTTGAAAAACCACTTTTCGCACTTGTGTTAGTGTTGAAAAACCACTTTTCGCACTTGTGTTGGTGCAGGAAACCACTTTTGCACTTGTATTAGTGTGGAAAAAACACTTTTTGCACTTGTGATATTGTTGAAAAACCACTTTTCGCACTTGTGTTAGTGTTGAAAAACCACTTTTCGCACTTGTGTTAGTGTTGAAAAACCACTTTTCGCACTTGTGTTGGTGCAGGAAACCATTTTTGCACTTGTATTCGTGTGGAAAAAACACTTTTTGCACTTGTGATAGTGTTGAAAAACCACTTTTCGCACTTGTGTTAGTGTTGAAACACCACTTTTCGCACTTGTGTTGGTGCAGGAAACCACTTTTGCACTTGTATTAGTGTAGAAAAAACACTTTTCGCACTTGTGTTAGTGTTGAAAAAGCACTTTTCGCACTTGTGTTAGAGTTGAAAAACCACTTTTCGCACTTGTGTTGGTGAAGGAAACCACTTTTGCACTTGTATTAGTGTGGAAAAACCACTTTTCGCAATTGTGTTAGTGTTGAAAAACCACTTTTCGCACTTGTGTTGGTGCAGGAAACCACTTTTGCACTTGTATTAGTGTGGAAAAACCACTTTTTGCACTTGTGTTAATGTTGAAAAACCACTTTTCGCACTTGTGTTAGTGTTGAAAAACCACTTTTTGCACTTGTGTTGGTGCAGGAAACCACTTTTGCACATGTATTAGTGTGGAAAAAACACTTTTTGCACGTGTGGTAGTGTTGAAAAACCACTTTTCGCCCTTGTGTTAGTGTTGAAAAACCACTTTTCGCACTTGTGTTGGTGCAGGAAACCACTTTTGCACTTGTATTAGTGTTGAAAAACCACTTTTCGCACTTGTGTTAGTGTTGAAAAACCACTTTTCGCACTTGTGTTGGTGCAGGAAACCACTTTTGCACTTGTATTAGTGTGGAAAAAACACTTTTTGCACTTGTGATAGTGTTGAAAAACCACTTTTCACACTTGTATTAGTGTGGAAAAAACACTTTTTGCACTTGTATTAGTGTAGAAAAAACACTTTTTGCACTTGTGATAGTGTTGAAAAACCACTTTTCGCACTTGTGTTGGTGCAGGAAACCACTTTTGCACTTGTATTAGTGTGGAAAAAACACTTTTTGCTCTTGTGATAGTGTTGAAAAACCACTTTTCGCACTTGTGTTAGTGTTGAAAAACCACTTTTCGCACTTGTGTTGGTGCAGGAAACCACTTTTCCACTTGTATTAGTGTGGAAAAACCACTTTTCGCACTTGTGTTAGTGTTGAAAAACCACTTTTCGCACCTGTGTTCGTGTTGAAAAACCACTTTCGCACTTGTGTTGGTGCAGGAAACCACTTTTGCACTTGTATTAGTGTGGAAAAAACACTTTTTGCACTTGTGATAGTGTTGAAAAACCACTTTTCGCACTTGTGTTAGTGTTGAAAAACCACTTTTCGCACTTGTGTTAGTGTTGAAAAACCACTTTTCGTACTTGTGTTGGTGCAGGAAACCACTTTTGCACTTGTATTAGTGTGGAAAAAACACTTTTTGCACTTGTGTTAGTGTTGAAAAACCACTTTTCGCACTTGTGTTAGTGTTGAAAAACCACTTTTCGCACTTGTGTTGGTGCAGGAAACCACTTTTGCACTTGTATTAGTGTGGAAAAAACACTTTTTGCACTTGTGATAGTGTTGAAAAACCACTTTTCGCACTTGTGTTGGTGCAGGAAACCACTTTTGCACTTGTATTAGTGTGGAAAAAACACTTTTTGCACTTGTGATAGTGTTGAAAAACCACTTTTCGCACTTGTGTTAGTGTTGAAAAACCACTTTTCACTCTTGTGTTGGTGCAGGAAACCACTTTTGCACTTGTATTAGTGTGGAAAAAACACTTTTTGCACTTGTGATAGTGTTGAAAAACCACTTTTCGCACTTGTGTTAGTGTTGAAAAACCACTTTTCGCACTTGTGTTGGTGCAGGAAACCACTTTTGCACTTGTATTAGTGTGGAAAAAACACTTTTTGCACTTGTGATAGTGTTGAAAAACCACTTTTCGCACTTGTATTAGTGTGGAAAAACCACTTTTCGCACTTGTGTTAGTGTTGAAAAACCACTTTTCGCACTTGTGTTAGTGTTGAAAAACCACTTTTCGTACTTGTGTTGGTGCAGGAAACCACTTTTGCACTTGTATTAGTGTGGTAAAAACACTTTTTGCACTTGTGATAGTGTTGAAAAACCACTTTTCGCACTTGTGTTAGTGTTGAAAAACCACTTTTCGCACTTGTGTTGGTGCAGGAAACCACTTTTGCACTTGCATTAGTGTGGAAAAACACTTTTTGCACTTGTGATAGTGTTGAAAATCCACTTTTCGCACTTGTGTTAGTGTTGAAAAACCACTTTTCGCACTTGTGTTGGTGTTGAAAAACCACTTTTTGCACTTGTGTTAGTGTTGAAAAACCACTTTTCGCACTTGTGTTGGTGCAGGAAACCACTTTTGCACTTGTATTAGTGTGGAAAAAACACTTTTTGCTCTTGTGATAGTGTTGAAAAACCACTTTTCGCACTTGTGTTAGTGTTGAAAAACCACTTTTTGCACTTGTGTTGGTGCAGGAAACCACTTTTGCACTTGTATTAGTGTGGAAAAACCACTTTTCGCACTTGTGTTAGTGTTGAAAAACCACTTTTCGCACTTGTGTTAGTGTTGAAAAACCACTTTTCGCACTTGTGTTAGTGTTGAAAAACCACTTTTCGCACTTGTGTTGGTGCAGGAAACCACTTTTGCACTTGTATTAGTGTGGAAAAAACACTTTTTGCACTTGTGATAGTGTTGAAAAACCACTTTTCGCAATTGTGTTAGTGTTGAAAAACCACTTTTCGCACTTGTGTTGGTGCAGGAAACCACTTTTGCACTTGTATTAGCGTGGAAAAACCACTTTTCGCACTTGTGTTAGTGTTGAAAAACCACTTTTCGCACTTGTGTTAGTGTTGAAAAACCACTTTTCGCACTTGTGTTGGTGCAGGAAACCACTTTTGCACTTGTATTAGTGTGGAAAAAACACTTTTTGCACTTGTATTAGTGTGGAAAAAACACTTTTTGCACTTGTGATAGTGTTGAAAAACCACTTTTCGCACTTGTGTTAGTGTTGAAAAACCACTTTTCGCACTTGTGTTGGTGCAGGAAACCACTTTTGCACTTGTATTAGTGTGGAAGAAACACTTTTTGCACTTGTGATAGTGTTGAAAATCCACTTTTCGCACTTGTGTTGGTGTTGAAAAACCACTTTTCGCACTTGTGTTGGTGTTGAAAAACCACTTTTTGCACTTGTGTTAGTGTTGAAAAACCACTTTTCGCACTTGTGTTGGTGCAGGAAACCACTTTTGCACTTGTATTAGTGTGGAAAAAACACTTTTTGCTCTTGTGATAGTGTTGAAAAACCACTTTTCGCACTTGTGTTGGTGCAGGAAACCACTTTTGCACTTGTATTAGTGTGGAAAAACCACTTTTCGCAGTTGTGTTAGTGTTGAAAAACCACTTTTCGCACTTGTGTTAGTGTTGAAAAACCACTTTTCGCACTTGTGTTGGTGCAGGAAACCACTTTTGCACTTGTATTAGTGTGGAAAAAACACTTTTTGCTCTTGTGATAGTGTTGAAAAACCACTTTTCGCACTTGTGTTAGTGTTGAAAAACCACTTTTTGCACTTGTGTTGGTGCAGGAAACCACTTTTGCACTTGTATTAGTGTGGAAAAACCACTTTTCGCAGTTGTGTTAGTGTTGAAAAACCACTTTTCGCACTTGTGTTAGTGTTGAAAAACCACTTTTTGCACTTGTGTTGGTGCAGGAAACCACTTTTGCACTTGTATTAGTGTGGAAAAAACACTTTTTGCACTTGTGATAGTGTTGAAAAATCACTTTTCTCACTTGTGTTAGTGTTGAAAAACCACTTTTCGCACTTGTGTTAGTGTTGAAAAACCACTTTTCGCACTTGTGTTGGTGCAGAAAACCACTTTTGCACTTGTATTAGTGTGGAAAAAACACTTTTTGCACTTGTGATAGTGTTGAAAAACCACTTTTCGCACTTGTGTTAGTGTTGAAAAACCACTTTTCGCACTTGTGTTAGTGTTGAAAAACCACTTTTCGCACTTGTGTTGGTGCAGGCAACCACTTTTGCACTTGTATTAGTGTGGAAAAAACACTTTTTGCACTTGTGATAGTGTTGAACAACCACTTTTCGCACTTGTGTTAGTGTTGAAAAACCACTTTTCGCACTTGAGTTGGTGCAGGAAAACCACTTTTGCACTTGTATTAGTGTGGAAAAAACACTTTTCGCACTTGTGTTAGTGTTGAAAAACCACTTTTCGCACTTGTGTTAGTGTTGAAAAACCACTTTTTGCACTTGTGTTGGTGCAGGAAACCACTTTTGCACTTGTATTAGTGTGGAAAAAACACTTTTTGCACGTGTGATAGTGTTGAAAAACCACTTTTCGCACTTGTGTTAGTGTTGAAAAACCACTTTTCGCACTTGTGTTAGTGTTGAAAAACCACTTTCGCATTTGTGTTGGTGCAGGAAACCACTTTTGCACTTGTATTAGTGTGGAAAAAACACTTTTTGCACTTGTGATAGTGTTGAAAAACCACTTTTCGCACTTGTGTTAGTGTTGAAAAACCACTTTTCGCACTTGTGTTAGTGTTGAAAAACCACTTTTCGCACTTGTGTTAGTGTTGAAAAACCACTTTTCGTACTTGTGTTGGTGCAGGAAACCACTTTTGCACTTGTATTAGTGTGGAAAAAACACTTTTTGCACTTGTGTTAGTGTTGAAAAACCACTTTTCGCACTTGTGTTAGTGTTGAAAAACCACTTTTTGCACTTGTGTTGGTGCAGGAAACCACTTTTGCACTTGTATTAGTGTGGAAAAAACACTTTTTGCACTTGTGGTAGTGTTGAAAAACCACTTTTCGCACTTGTGTTGGTGCAGGAAACCACTTTTGCACTTGTATTAGTGTGGAAAAAACACTTTTTGCACTTGTGATAGTGTTGAAAAACCACTTTTCGCACTTGTGTTAGTGTTGAAAAACCACTTTTCACTCTTGTGTTGGTGCAGGAAACCACTTTTGCACTTGTATTAGTGTGGAAAAAACACTTTTTGCACTTGTGATAGTGTTGAAAAACCACTTTTCGCACTTGTGTTAGTGTTGAAAAACCACTTTTCGCACTTGTGTTGGTGAAGGAAACCACTTTTGCACTTGTATTAGTGTGGAAAAAACACTTTTTGCACTTGTGATAGTGTTGAAAAACCACTTTTGGCACTTGTATTAGTGTGGAAAAACCACTTTTCGCACTTGTGTTAGTGTTGAAAAACCACTTTTCGCACTTGTGTTAGTGTTGAAAAACCACTTTTCGTACTTGTGTTGGTGCAGGAAACCACTTTTGCACTTGTATTAGTGTGGTAAAAACACTTTTTGCACTTGTGATAGTGTTGAAAAACCACTTTTCGCACTTGTGTTAGTGTTGAAAAACCACTTTTCGCACTTGTGTTGGTGCAGGAAACCACTTTTGCACTTGTATTAGTGTGGAAAAACACTTTTTGCACTTGTGATAGTGTTGAAAATCCACTTTTCGCACTTGTGTTAGTGTTGAAAAACCACTTTTCGCACTTGTGTTGGTGTTGAAAAACCACTTTTTGCACTTGTGTTAGTGTTGAAAAACCACTTTTCGCACTTGTGTTGGTGCAGGAAACCACTTTTGCACTTGTATTAGTGTGGAAAAAACACTTTTTGCACTTGTGATAGTGTTGAAAATCCACTTTTCGCACTTGTGTTAGTGTTGAAAAACCACTTTTCGCACTTGTGTTGGTGTTGAAAAACCACTTTTTGCACTTGTGTTTGTGTTGAAAAACCACTTTTCGCACTTGTGTTGGTGCAGGAAACCACTTTTGCACTTGTATTAGTGTGGAAAAAATACTTTTTGCTCTTGTGATAGTGTTGAAAAACCACTTTTCGCACTTGTGTTAGTGTTGAAAAACCACTTTTTGCACTTGTGTTGGTGCAGGAAACCACTTTTGCACTTGTATTAGTGTGGAAAAACCACTTTTCGCACTTGTGTTAGTGTTGAAAAACCACTTTTCGCACTTGTGTTAGTGTTGAAAAACCACTTTTCGCACTTGTGTTGGTGCAGGAAACCACTTTTGCACTTGTATTAGTGTGGAAAAAACACTTTTTGCACTTGTGATAGTGTTGAAAAACCACTTTTCGCACTTGTGTTGGTGTTGAAAAACCACTTTTTGCACTTGTGTTAGTGTTGAAAAACCACTTTTCGCACTTGTGTTAGTGTTGAAAAACCACTTTTCGCACTTGTGTTGGTGCAGGAAACCACTTTTGCACTTGTATTAGTGTGGAAAAAACACTTTTTGCACTTGTATTAGTGTGGAAAAAACACTTTTTGCACTTGTGATAGTGTTGAAAATCCACTTTTCGCACTTGTGTTAGTGTTGAAAAACCACTTTTCGCACTTGTGTTGGTGTTGAAAAACCACTTTTTGCACTTGTGTTAGTGTTGAAAAACCACTTTTCGCACTTGTGTTGGTGCAGGAAACCACTTTTGCACTTGTATTAGTGTGGAAAAAACACTTTTTGCTCTTGTGATAGTGTTGAAAAACCACTTTTCGCACTTGTGTTAGTGTTGAAAAACCACTTTTTGCACTTGTGTTGGTGCAGGAAACCACTTTTGCACTTGTATTAGTGTGGAAAAACCACTTTTCGCACTTGTGTTAGTGTTGAAAAACCACTTTTCGCACTTGTGTTAGTGTTGAAAAACCACTTTTCGCACTTGTGTTGGTGCAGGAAACCACTTTTGCACTTGTATTAGTGTGGAAAAAACACTTTTTGCACTTGTGATAGTGTTGAAAAACCACTTTTCGCACTTGTGTTAGTGTTGAAAAACCACTTTTTGCACTTGTGTTGGTACAGGAAACCACTTTTGCACTTGTATTAGTGTGGAAAAACCACTTTTCGCACTTGTGTTAGTGTTGAAAAACCACTTTTCGCACTTGTGTTAGTGTTGAAAAACCACTTTTCGCACTTGTGTTGGTGCAGGAAACCACTTTTGCACTTGTATTAGTGTGGAAAAAACACTTTTTGCACTTGTGATAGTGTTGAAAAACCACTTTTCGCAATTGTGTTAGTGTTGAAAAACCACTTTTCGCACTTGTGTTGGTGCAGGAAACCACTTTTGCACTTGTATTAGTGTGGAAAAAACACTTTTTGCTCTTGTGATAGTGTTGAAAAACCACTTTTCGCACTTGTGTTAGTGTTGAAAAACCACTTTTCGCACTTGTGTTGGTGCAGGAAACCACTTTTGCACTTGTATTAGTGTGGAAAAAACACTTTTTGCACTTGTGATAGTGTTGAAAAACCACTTTTCACACTTGTATTAGTGTGGAAAAAACACTTTTTGCACTTGTATTAGTGTAGAAAAAACACTTTTTGCACTTGTGATAGTGTTGAAAAACCACTTTTCGCACTTGTGTTGGTGCAGGAAACCACTTTTGCACTTGTATTAGTGTGGAAAAAACACTTTTTGCTCTTGTGATAGTGTTGAAAAACCACTTTTCGCACTTGTGTTAGTGTTGAAAAACCACTTTTCGCACTTGTGTTGGTGCAGGAAACCACTTTTCCACTTGTATTAGTGTGGAAAAACCACTTTTCGCACTTGTGTTAGTGTTGAAAAACCACTTTTCGCACCTGTGTTCGTGTTGAAAAACCACTTTCGCACTTGTGTTGGTGCAGGAAACCACTTTTGCACTTGTATTAGTGTGGAAAAAACACTTTTTGCACTTGTGATAGTGTTGAAAAACCACTTTTCGCACTTGTGTTAGTGTTGAAAAACCACTTTTCGCACTTGTGTTAGTGTTGAAAAACCACTTTTCGTACTTGTGTTGGTGCAGGAAACCACTTTTGCACTTGTATTAGTGTGGAAAAAACACTTTTTGCACTTGTGTTAGTGTTGAAAAACCACTTTTCGCACTTGTGTTAGTGTTGAAAAACCACTTTTCGCACTTGTGTTGGTGCAGGAAACCACTTTTGCACTTGTATTAGTGTGGAAAAAACACTTTTTGCACTTGTGATAGTGTTGAAAAACCACTTTTCGCACTTGTGTTGGTGCAGGAAACCACTTTTGCACTTGTATTAGTGTGGAAAAAACACTTTTTGCACTTGTGATAGTGTTGAAAAACCACTTTTCGCACTTGTGTTAGTGTTGAAAAACCACTTTTCACTCTTGTGTTGGTGCAGGAAACCACTTTTGCACTTGTATTAGTGTGGAAAAAACACTTTTTGCACTTGTGATAGTGTTGAAAAACCACTTTTCGCACTTGTGTTAGTGTTGAAAAACCACTTTTCGCACTTGTGTTGGTGCAGGAAACCACTTTTGCACTTGTATTAGTGTGGAAAAAACACTTTTTGCACTTGTGATAGTGTTGAAAAACCACTTTTCGCACTTGTATTAGTGTGGAAAAACCACTTTTCGCACTTGTGTTAGTGTTGAAAAACCACTTTTCGCACTTGTGTTAGTGTTGAAAAACCACTTTTCGTACTTGTGTTGGTGCAGGAAACCACTTTTGCACTTGTATTAGTGTGGTAAAAACACTTTTTGCACTTGTGATAGTGTTGAAAAACCACTTTTCGCACTTGTGTTAGTGTTGAAAAACCACTTTTCGCACTTGTGTTGGTGCAGGAAACCACTTTTGCACTTGCATTAGTGTGGAAAAACACTTTTTGCACTTGTGATAGTGTTGAAAATCCACTTTTCGCACTTGTGTTAGTGTTGAAAAACCACTTTTCGCACTTGTGTTGGTGTTGAAAAACCACTTTTTGCACTTGTGTTAGTGTTGAAAAACCACTTTTCGCACTTGTGTTGGTGCAGGAAACCACTTTTGCACTTGTATTAGTGTGGAAAAACCACTTTTCGCACTTGTGTTAGTGTTGAAAAACCACTTTTCGCACTTGTGTTAGTGTTGAAAAACCACTTTTCGCACTTGTGTTGGTGCAGGAAACCACTTTTGCACTTGTATTAGTGTGGAAAAAACACTTTTTGCACTTGTGATAGTGTTGAAAAACCACTTTTCGCAATTGTGTTAGTGTTGAAAAACCACTTTTCGCACTTGTGTTGGTGCAGGAAACCACTTTTGCACTTGTATTAGCGTGGAAAAACCACTTTTCGCACTTGTGTTAGTGTTGAAAAACCACTTTTCGCACTTGTGTTAGTGTTGAAAAACCACTTTTCGCACTTGTGTTGGTGCAGGAAACCACTTTTGCACTTGTATTAGTGTGGAAAAAAACACTTTTTGCACTTGTATTAGTGTGGAAAAAACACTTTTTGCACTTGTGATAGTGTTGAAAAACCACTTTTCGCACTTGTGTTAGTGTTGAAAAACCACTTTCGCACTTGTGTTGTGCAGGAAACCACTTTTGCACTTGTATTAGTGTGGAAAAAACACTTTTTGCACTTGTGATAGTGTTGAAAATCCACTTTTCGCACTTGTGTTGGTGTTGAAAAACCACTTTTCGCACTTGTGTTGGTGTTGAAAAACCACTTTTTGCAGTTGTGTTAGTGTTGAAAAACCACTTTTCGCACTTGTGTTGGTGCAGGAAACCACTTTTGCACTTGTATTAGTGTGGAAAAACACTTTTTGCTCTTGTGATAGTGTTGAAAAACCACTTTTCGCACTTGTGTTAGTGTTGAAAAACCACTTTTTGCACTTGTGTTGGTGCAGGAAACCACTTTTGCACTTGTATTAGTGTGGAAAAACACTTTTCGCAGTTGTGTTAGTGTTGAAAAACCACTTTTCGCACTTGTGTTAGTGTTGAAAAACCACTTTTCCGCACTTGTGTTGGTGCAGGAAACCACTTTTGCACTTGTATTAGTGTGGAAAAAACACTTTTTGCTCTTGTGATAGTGTTGAAAAACCACTTTTCGCACTTGTGTTAGTGTTGAAAAACCACTTTTTGCACTTGTGTTGGTGCAGGAAACCACTTTTGCACTTTGTATTAGTGTGGAAAAACCACTTTTCGCAGTTGTGTTAGTGTTGAAAAACCACTTTCGCAGTTGTGTTAGTGTTGAAAAACCACTTTTTGCACTTGTGTTGGTGCAGGAAACCACTTTTGCACTTGTATTAGTGTTGAAAAACCACTTTTCGCAATTGTGTTAGTGTTGAAAAACCACTTTCGCACTTGTGTTGGTGCAGGAAACCACTTTTGCACTTGTATTAGCGTGGAAAAACCACTTTTCGCACTTATGTTAGTGTTGAAAAACCACTTTTCGCATTGTGTTAGTGTTGAAAAACCACTTTTCGCACTTGTGTTGGTGCAGGAACCACTTTTGCACTTGTATAGTGTGGGAAAAAACACTTTTTGCACTTGTGATAGTGTTGAAAAAATCACTTTTCTCACTTGTGTTAGTGTTGAAAAACCACTTTTCGCACTTGTGTTAGTGTTTGAAAACCACTTTTCGCACTTGTGTTGGTGCAGAAAAACCACTTTTGCACTTGTATTAGTGTGGAAAAAACACTTTTTGCACTTGTGATAGTGTTGAAAAACCACTTTTCGCACTTGTGTTAGTGTTGCAAAAACCACTTTTCGCACTTGTGTAGTGTTGAAAAACCACTTTTCGCACTTGTGTTGGTGCAGGCAACCACTTTTGCACTTGTATTAGTGTGGAAAAAACACTTTTTGCACTTGTGATAGTGTTGAACAACCACTTTTCGCACTTGTGTAGTGTTGAAAAACACTTTTCGCACTTGAGTTGGTGCAGGAAAACCACTTTTGCACTTGTATTAGTGTGGAAAAAACACTTTCGCACTTGTGTTAGTGTTGAAAAACCACTTTTCGCACTTGGTGTTAGTGTTGAAAAACCACTTTTTGCACTTGTGTTGGTGCAGGAAACCACTTTTGCACTTGTATTAGTGTGGAAAAAACACTTTTTGCACTGTGTGATAGTGTTGAAAAACCACTTTTCGCACTTGTGTTAGTGTTGAAAAACCACTTTTCGCACTTGTGTTAGTGTTGAAAAACCACTTTCGCATTTGTGTTGGTGCAGGAAACCACTTTTGCACTTGTATTAGTGTGGAAAAAAACACTTTTTGCACTTGTGATAGTGTTGAAAAACCACTTTTCGCACTTGTGTTAGTGTTGAAAAACCACTTTTCGCACTTGTGTTAGTGTTGAAAAAACCACTTTTCGCACTTGTGTTAGTGTTGAAAAACCACTTTTCCGTACTTGTGTTGGTGCAGGAAACCACTTTTGCACTTGTATTAGTGTGGAAAAAACACTTTTTGCACTTGTGTTAGTGTTGAAAAAACACTTTTCGCACTTGTGTTAGTGTTGAAAAACCACTTTTCGCACTTGTGTTGGTGCAGGGAAACCACTTTTGCACTTGTATTAGTGTGGAAAAAACACTTTTTGCACTTGTGGTAGTGTTGGAAAAACCACTTTTCGCACTTGTGTTTGGTGCAGGAAACCACTTTTGCACTTGTATTAGTGTGGAAAAAACACTTTTTGCACTTGTGATAGTGTTGAAAAACCACTTTTCGCACTTGTGTTAGTGTTGAAAAACACTTTTCACTTCTGTGTTGGTGCAGGAAACCACTTTTGCACTTGTATTAAGTGTGGAAAAAACACTTTTTGCACTTGTGATAGTGTTTGAAAAACCACTTTTGGCACTTGTATTAGTGTGGAAAAACCACTTTCGCACTTGTGTTAGTGTTGAAAAACCACTTTTCGCACTTGTGTTAGTGTTGAAAAACACTTTTCGTACTTGTGTTGGTGCAGGAAACCACTTTTGCACTTGTATTAGTGTTGAAAAACCACATTTCGCAATTGTGTAGTGTTGAAAAACCACTTTTCGCACTTGTGTTGGTGCAGGAAACCACTTTTGCACTTGTATTAGCGTGGAAAAACCACTTTCGCACTTATGTTAGTGTTGAAAAACCACTTTTCGCATTTGTGTTAGTGTTGAAAAACCACTTTTCGCACTTGTGTTGGTGCAGGAAACCACTTTTGCACTTGTATTAGTGTGGAAAAAACACTTTTTGCACTTGTGATAGTGTTGAAAAATCACTTTTCTCACTTGTGTTAGTGTTGAAAAACCACTTTTCGCACTTGTGTTAGTGTTGAAAAACCACTTATCGCACTTGTGTTGGTGCAGAAAACCACTTTTGCACTTGTATTAGTGTGGAAAAAACACTTTTTGCACTTGTGATAAGTGTTGAAAAACCACTTTTCGCACTTGTGTTAGTGTTGAAAAACCACTTTTCGCACTTGTGTTAGTGTTGAAAAACCACTTTTCGCACTTGTGTTGGTGCAGGCAACCACTTTTGCACTTGTATTAGTGTGGAAAAAACACTTTTGCACTTGTGATAGTGTTGAACAACCACTTTTCGCACTTGTGTTATTGTTGAAAAACCACTTTTCGCACTTGAGTTGGATGCAGGGAAAACCACTTTTGCACTTGTATTAGTGTGGAAAAAACACTTTTCGCACTAGTGTTAGTGTTGACAAACCACTTTTCGCACTTGTGTTAGTGTTGAAAAACCACTTTTTGCACTTGTGTTGGTGCAGGAAACCACTTTTGCACTTGTATTAGTGTGGAAAAAACACTTTTTGCACGTGTGATAGTGTTGAAAAAACCACTTTTCGCACTTGTGTTAGTGTTGAAAAACCACTTTTCGCACTGTGTTAGTGTTGAAAAACCACTTTCGCATTTGTGTTGGTGCAGGGAAACCACTTTTTGCACTTGTATTAGTGTGGGAAAAAACACTTTTTGCACTTGTGATAGTGTTGAAAAACCACTTTTCGCACTTGTGTTAGTGTTGAAAAACCACTTTTCGCACTTGTGTTAGTGTTGAAAAACCACTTTTCGCACTTGTGTTAGTGTTGAAAAACCACTTTTCGTACTTGTGTTGGTGCAGGAAACCACTTTTGCACTTGTATTAGTGTGGAAAAAACACTTTTTGCACTTGTGTTAGTGTTGAAAAACCACTTTTCGCACTTGTGTTAGTGTTGAAAAACCACTTTTCGCACTTGTGTTGGTGCAGGAAACCACTTTTGCACTTGTATTAGTGTGGAAAAAACACTTTTTGCACTTGTGGTAGTGTTGAAAAACCACTTTTCGCACTTGTGTTGGTGCAGGAAACCACTTTTGCACTTGTATTAGTGTGGAAAAAACACTTTTTGCACTTGTGATAGTGTTGAAAAACCACTTTTCGCACTTGTGTTAGTGTTGAAAAACCACTTTTCACTCTTGTGTTGGTGCAGGAAACCACTTTTGCACTTGTATTAGTGTGGAAAAAACACTTTTTGCACTTGTGATAGTGTTGAAAAACCACTTTTCGCACTTGTGTTAGTGTTGAAAAACCACTTTTCGCACTTGTGTTGGTGAAGGAAACCACTTTTGCACTTGTATTAGTGTGGAAAAAACACTTTTTGCACTTGTGATAGTGTTGAAAAACCACTTTTGGCACTTGTATTAGTGTGGAAAAACCACTTTTCGCACTTGTGTTAGTGTTGAAAAACCACTTTTCGCACTTGTGTTAGTGTTGAAAAACCACTTTTCGTACTTGTGTTGGTGCAGGAAACCACTTTTGCACTTGTATTAGTGTGGTAAAAACACTTTTTGCACTTGTGATAGTGTTGAAAAACCACTTTTCGCACTTGTGTTAGTGTTGAAAAACCACTTTTCGCACTTGTGTTGGTGCAGGAAACCACTTTTGCACTTGTATTAGTGTGGAAAAACACTTTTTGCACTTGTGATAGTGTTGAAAATCCACTTTTCGCACTTGTGTTAGTGTTGAAAAACCACTTTTCGCACTTGTGTTGGTGTTGAAAAACCACTTTTTGCACTTGTGTTAGTGTTGAAAAACCACTTTTCGCACTTGTGTTGGTGCAGGAAACCACTTTTGCACTTGTATTAGTGTGGAAAAAACACTTTTTGCACTTGTGATAGTGTTGAAAATCCACTTTTCGCACTTGTGTTAGTGTTGAAAAACCACTTTTCGCACTTGTGTTGGTGTTGAAAAACCACTTTTTGCACTTGTGTTAGTGTTGAAAAACCACTTTTCGCACTTGTGTTGGTGCAGGAAACCACTTTTGCACTTGTATTAGTGTGGCAAAAACACTTTTTGCTCTTGTGATAGTGTTGAAAAACCACTTTTTGCACTTGTGTTAGTGTTGAAAAACCACTTTTTGCACTTGTGTTGGTGCAGGAAACCACTTTTGCACTTGTATTAGTGTGGAAAAACCACTTTTCGCACTTGTGTTAGTGTTGAAAAACCACTTTTCGCACTTGTGTTAGTGTTGAAAAACCACTTTTCGCACTTGTGTTGGTGCAGGAAACCACTTTTGCACTTGTATTAGTGTGGAAAAAACACTTTTTGCACTTGTGATAGTGTTGAAAAACCACTTTTCGCACTTGTGTTAGTGTTGAAAAACCACTTTTCGCACTTGTGTTGGTGTTGAAAAACCACTTTTTGCACTTGTGTTAGTGTTGAAAAACCACTTTTCGCACTTGTGTTAGTGTTGAAAAACCACTTTTCGCACTTGTGTTGGTGCAGGAAACCACTTTTGCACTTGTATTAGTGTGGAAAAAACACTTTTTGCACTTGTATTAGTGTGGAAAAAACACTTTTTGCACTTGTGATAGTGTTGATAATCCACTTTTCGCACTTGTGTTAGTGTGAAAAAACCACTTTTTGCACTTGTGTTAGTGTTGAAAAACCACTTTTTGCACTTGTGTTAGTGTTGAAAAACCACTTTTCGCACTTGTGTTGGTGCAGGAAACCACTTTTGCACTTGTATTAGTGTGGAAAAAACACTTTTTGCTCTTGTGATAGTGTTGAAAAACCACTTTTCGCACTTGTGTTAGGGTTGAAAAACCACTTTTTTGCACTTGTGTTGTGCAGGAAACCACTTTTTGCACTTGTATTAGTGTGGAAAAACCACTTTTCGCACTTGTGTAGTGTTGAAAAAACCACATTTCGCACTTGTGTTAGTGTTGAAAAACCACTTTTCGCACTTGTGTTGGTGCAGGAAACCACTTTTGCTCTTGTATTAGTGTGGAAAAAACACTTTTTGCACTTGTGATAGTGTTGAAAAACCACTTTTCGCACTTGTGTTAGTGTTGAAAAACCACTTTTTGCACTTGTGTTGGTACAGGAAACCACTTTTGCACTTGTATTAGTGTGGAAAAACCACTTTTCGCACTTGTGTTAGTGTTGAAAAACCACTTTTCGCACTTGTGTTAGTGTTGAAAAACCACTTTTCGCACTTGTGTTGGTGCAGGAAACCACTTTTGCACTTGTATTAGTGTGGAAAAAACACTTTTTGCACTTGTGATAGTGTTGAAAAACCACTTTTCGCAATTGTGTTAGTGTTGAAAAACCACTTTTCGCACTTGTGTTGGTGCAGGAAACCACTTTTGCACTTGTATTAGTGTGGAAAAAACACTTTTTGCACTTGTGATAGTGTTGAAAAACCACTTTTCGCACTTGTATTAGTGTGGTAAAAACACTTTTTGCACTTGTATTAGTGTGGAAAAAACACTATTTGCACTTGTGATCGTGTTGAAAAACCACTTTTCGCACTTGTGTTAGTGTTGAAAAACCACTTTTCGCACTTGTGTTGGTGCAGGAAACCACTTTTGCACTTGTATTAGTGTGGAAAAAACACTTTTTGCACTTGTGATAGTGTTGAAAAACCACTTTTCGCACTTGTATTAGTGTGGTAAAAACACTTTTTGCACTTGTATTAGTGTCGAAAAAACACTTTTTGCACTTGTGATAGTGTTGAAAAACCACTTTTCGCACTTGTGTTAGTGTTGAAAAACCACTTATCGCACTTGTGTTGGTGTTGAAAAACCACTTTTCGCACTTGTGTTAGTGTTGAAAAACCACTTTTCGCACTTGTGTTGGTGCAGGAAACCACTTTTGCACTTGTATTTGTGTGGAAAAAACACTTTTTGCTCTTGTGATAGTGTTGAAAAACCACTTTTCGCACTTGTGTTAGTGTTGAAAAACCACTTTTCGCACTTGTGTTGGTGCAGGAAACCACTTTTGCACTTGTATTAGTGTGGAAAAACCACTTTTTACACTTGTGTTAGTGTTGAAAAACCACTTTTCGCACTTGTGTTAGTGTTGAAAAACCACTTTTCGCACTTGTGTTGGTGCAGGAAACCACTTTTGCACTTGTATTAGTGTGGAAAAACCACTTTTCGCACTTGTGTTAGTGTTGAAAAACCACTTTTCGCACTTGTGTTAGTGTTGAAAAACCACTTTTCGCACTTGTGTTGGTGCAGGAAACCACTTTTGCACTTGTATTAGTGTGGAAAAAACACTTTTTGCACTTGTGATATTGTTGAAAAACCACTTTTCGCACTTGTGTTAGTGTTGAAAAACCACTTTTCGCACTTGTGTTAGTGTTGAAAAACCACTTTTCGCACTTGTGTTGGTGCAGGAAACCATTTTTGCACTTGTATTCGTGTGGAAAAAACACTTTTTGCACTTGTGATAGTGTTGAAAAACCACTTTTCGCACTTGTGTTAGTGTTGAAACACCACTTTTCGCACTTGTGTTGGTGCAGGAAACCACTTTTGCACTTGTATTAGTGTAGAAAAAACACTTTTCGCACTTGTGTTAGTGTTGAAAAAGCACTTTTCGCACTTGTGTTAGAGTTGAAAAACCACTTTTCGCACTTGTGTTGGTGAAGGAAACCACTTTTGCACTTGTATTAGTGTGGAAAAACCACTTTTCGCACTTGTGTTAGTGTTGAAAAACCACTTTTCGCACTTGTGTTGGTGCAGGAAACTACTTTTGCACTTGTATTAGTGTGAAAAAACACTTTTTGCACTTGTGATAGTGTTGAAAAACCACTTTTCGCACTTGTGTTAGTGTTGAAAAACCACTTTTCGCACTTGTGTTGGTGCAGGAAACCACTTTTGCACTTGTATTAGTGTGGAAAACCACTTTTTGCACTTGTGTTAATGTTGAAAAACCACTTTTCGCACTTGTGTTAGTGTTGAAAAACCACTTTTTGCACTTGTGTTGGTGCAGGAAACCACTTTTGCACATGTATTAGTGTGGAAAAAACACTTTTTGCACGTGTGGTAGTGTTGAAAAACCACTTTTCGCCCTTGTGTTAGTGTTGAAAAACCACTTTTCGCACTTGTGTTAGTGTTGAAAAACCACTTTTCGCACTTGTGTTGGTGCAGGAAACCACTTTTGCACTTGTATTAGTGTTGAAAAACCACTTTTCGCACTTGTGTTAGTGTTGAAAAACCACTTTTCGCACTTGTGTTGGTGCAGGAAACCACTTTTGCACTTGTATTAGTGTGGAAAAAACACTTTTTGCACTTGTGATAGTGTTGAAAAACCACTTTTCACACTTGTATTAGTGTGGAAAAAACACTTTTTGCACTTGTATTAGTGGAGAAAAAACACTTTTTGCACTTGTGATAGTGTTGAAAAACCACTTTTCGCACTTGTGTTGGTGCAGGAAACCACTTTTGCACTTGTATTAGTGTGGAAAAAACACTTTTTGCACTTGTGATAGTGTTGAAAAACCACTTTTCGCACTTGTATTAGTGTGGAAAAACCACTTTTCGCACTTGTGTTAGTGTTGAAAAACCACTTTTCGCACTTGTGTTAGTGTTGAAAAACCACTTTTCGTACTTGTGTTGGTGCAGGAAACCACTTTTGCACTTGTATTAGTGTGGAAAAACACTTTTTGCACTTGTGATAGTGTTGAAAAACCACTTTTCGCACTTGTGTTAGTGTTGAAAAACCACTTTTCGCACTTGTGTTGGTGCAGGAAACCACTTTTGCACTTGTATTAGTGTGGAAAAAACACTTTTTGCACTTGTGATAGTGTTGAAAATCCACTTTTCGCACTTGTGTTAGTGTTGAAAAACCACTTTTCGCACTTGTGTTGGTGTTGAAAAACCACTTTTTGCACTTGTGTTAGTGTTGAAAAACCACTTTTCGCACTTGTGTTGGTGCAGGAAACCACTTTTGCACTTGTATTAGTGTGGAAAAAACACTTTTTGCTCTTGTGATAGTGTTGAAAAAACCACTTTTTGCACTTGTGTTAGTGTTGAAAAACCACTTTTTGCACTTGTGTTGGTGCAGGAAACCACTTTTGCACTTTTATTAGTGTGGAAAAACCACTTTTCGCACTTGTGTTAGTGTTGAAAAACCACTTTTCGCACTTGTGTTAGTGTTGAAAAACCACTTTTCGCACTTGTGTTGGTGCAGGAAACCACTTTTGCACTTGTATTAGTGTGGAAAAAACACTTTTTGCACTTGTGATAGTGTTGAAAAACCACTTTTCGCAATTGTGTTAGTGTTGAAAAACCACTTTTCGCACTTGTGTTGGTGCAGGAAACCACTTTTGCACTTGTATTAGTGTGGAAAAAACACTTTTTGCACTTGTGATAGTGTTGAAAAACCACTTTTCGCACTTGTATTAGTGTGGTAAAAACACTTTTTGCACTTGTATTAGTGTGGAAAAAACACTTTTTGCACTTGTGATAGTGTTGAAAAACCGCTTTTCGCACTTGTGTTAGTGTTGAAAAACAACTTTTCGCACTTGTGTTGGTGCAGGAAACCACTTTTGCACTTGTATTAGTGTGGAAAAAACACTTTTTGCACTTGTGATAGTGTTGAAAAACCACTTTTCGCACTTGTATTAGTGTGGTAAAAACACTTTTTGCACTTGTATTAGTGTCGAAAAAACACTTTTTGCACTTGTGATAGTGTTGAAAAACCACTTTTCGCACTTGTGTTAGTGTTGAAAAACCACTTTTCGCACTTGTGTTGGTGTTGAAAAACCACTTTTCGCACTTGTGTTAGTGTTGAAAAACCACTTTTCGCACTTGTGTTGGTGCAGGAAACCACTTTTGCACTTGTATTTGTGTGGAAAAAACACTTTTTGCTCTTGTGATAGTGTTGAAAAACCACTTTTCGCACTTGTGTTAGTGTTGAAAAACCACTTTTCGCACTTGTGTTGGTGCAGGAAACCACTTTTGCACTTGTATTAGTGTGGAAAAACCACTTTTTACACTTGTGTTAGTGTTGAAAAACCACTTTTCGCACTTGTGTTAGTGTTGAAAAACCACTTTTCGCACTTGTGTTGGTGCAGGAAACCACTTTTGCACTTGTATTAGTGTGGAAAAAACACTTTTTGCACTTGTGATATTGTTGAAAAACCACTTTTCGCACTTGTGTTAGAGTTGAAAAACCACTTTTCGCACTTGTGTTGGTGCAGGAAACCACTTTTGCACTTGTATTAGTGTGGAAAAACCACTTTTTACACTTGTGTTAGTGTTGAAAAACCACTTTTCGCACTTGTGTTAGTGTTGAAAAACCACTTTTCGCACTTGTGTTGGTGCAGGAAACCACTTTTGCACTTGTATTAGTGTGGAAAAAACACTTTTCGCACTTGTGTTAGTGTTGAAAAAGCACTTTTCGCACTTGTGTTAGAGTTGAAAAACCACTTTTCGCACTTGTGTTGGTGAAGGAAACCACTTTTGCACTTGTATTAGTGTGGAAAAACCACTTTTCGCACTTGTGTTAGTGTTGAAAAACCACTTTTCGCACTTGTGTTGGTGCAGGAAACCACTTTTGCACTTGTATTAGTGTGGAAAAAACACTTTTTGCACTTGTGATAGTGTTGAAAAACCACTTTTCGCACTTGTATTAGTGTGGTAAAAACACTTTTTGCACTTGTATTAGTGTCGAAAAAACACTTTTTGCACTTGTGATAGTGTTGAAAAACCACTTTTCGCACTTGTGTTAGTGTTGAAAAACCACTTTTCGCACTTGTGTTGGTGTTGAAAAACTACTTTTCGCACTTGTGTTAGTGTTGAAAAACCACTTTTCGCACTTGTGCTGGTGCAGGAAACCACTTTTGCACTTGTGTTAGTGTTGAAAAACCACTTTTCGCACTTGTGTTAGTGTTGAAAAACCACTTTTCGCACTTGTGTTGGTGCAGGAAACCACTTTTGCACTTGTAATAGTGTGGAAAAAACACTTTTTGCACTTGTGATAGTGTTGAAAAACCACTTTTCGCACTTGTGTTAGTGTTGAAAAACCACTTTTCGCACTTGTGTTGGTGCAGGAAACCACTTTTGCACTTGTATTAGTGTGGAAAAAACACTTTTTGCACTTGTGATAGTGTTGAAAAACCACTTTCGCACTTGTATTAGTGTGGTAAAAACACTTTTTGCACTTGTATTAGTGTCGAAAAAACACTTTTTGCACTTGTGATAGTGTTGAAAAACCACTTTTCGCACTTGTGTTAGTGTTGAAAAACCACTTTTCGCACTTGTGTTGGTGTTGAAAATCCACTTTTCGCACTTGTGTTAGTGTTGAAAAACCACTTTTCGCACTTGTGTTGGTGCAGGAAACTACTTTTGCACTTGTATTAGTGTGGAAAAACCACTTTTCGCACATGTGTTAGTGTTGAAAAACCACTTTTTGCACTTGTGTTAGTGTTGAAAAACCACTTTTCGCCCTTGTGTTGGTGCAGGAAACCACTTTTGCACTTGTATTAGTGTGGAAAAACCACTTTTCGCACTTGTGTTAGTGTTGAAAAACCACTTTTCGCACTTGTGTTAGTGTTGAAAAACCACTTTTCGCACTTGTGTTGGTGCAGGAAACCACTTTTGCACTTGTATTAGTGTGGAAAAAACACTTTTTGCACTTGTGATATTGTTGAAAAACCACTTTTCGCACTTGTGTTAGTGTTGAAAAACCACTTTTTGCACTTGTGTTAGTGTTGAAAAACCACTTTTCGCACTTGTGTTGGTGCAGGAAACCACTTTTGCACTTGTATTCGTGTGGAAAAAACACTTTTTGCACTTGTGATAGTGTTAAAAAACCACTTTTCGCACTTGTGTTAGTGTTGAAACACCACTTTTCGCACTTGTGTTGGTGCAGGAAACCACTTTTGCACTTGTATTAGTGTAGAAAAAACACTTTTCGCACTTGTGTTAGTGTTGAAAAAGCACTTTTCGCACTTGTGTTGGAGTTGAAAAACCACTTTTCGCACTTGTGTTGGTGCAGGAAACCACTTTTGCACTTGTATTAGTGTGGAAAAACCACTTTTTGCACTTGTGTTAGTGTTGAAAAACCACTTTTCGCACTTGTGTTGGTGCAGGAAACCACTTTTGCACTTGTATTAGTGTGGAAAAAACACTTTTTGCACTTGTGATAGTGTTGAAAAACCACTTTTCGCACTTGTGTGTTAGTGTTGAAAAACCACTTTTCGCACTTGTGTTGGTGCAGGAAAACCACTTTTGCACTTGTATTAGTGTGGAAAAACCACTTTTTGCACTTGTGTTAATGTTGAAAAACCACTTTTCGCACTTGTGTTAGTGTTGAAAAACCACTTTTTGCACTTGTGTTGGTGCAGGAAACCACTTTTGCACATGTATTAGTGTGGAAAAAACACTTTTTGCACGTGTGGTATTGTTGAAAAACCACTTTTCGCCCTTGTGTTAGTGTTGAAAAACCACTTTTCGCACTTGTGTTAGTGTTGAAAAACCACTTTTCGCACTTGTGTTGGTGCAGGAAACCACTTTTGCACTTATATTAGTGTGGAAAAAACACTTTTTGCACTTGTGATAGTGTTGAAAAACCACTTTTTGCACTTGTGTTAGTGTTGAAAAACCACTTTTCGCACTTGTGTTGGTGCAGGAAACCACTTTTGCACTTGTATTAGTGTGGAAAAAACACTTTTTGCACTTGTGATAGTGTTGAAAAACCACTTTTCACACTTGTATTAGTGTGGAAAAAACACTTTTTGCACTTGTATTAGTGTAGAAAAAACACTTTTTGCACTTGTGATAGTGTTGAAAAACCACTTTTCGCACTTGTGTTGGTGCAGGAAACCACTTTTGCACTTGTATTAGTGTGGAAAAAACAATTTTTGCTCTTGTGATAGTGTTGAAAAACCACTTTTCGCACTTGTGTTAGTGTTGAAAAACCACTTTTTGCACTTGTGTTGGTGCAGGAAACCACTTTTCCACTTGTATTAGTGTGGAAAAACCACTTTTCGCACTTGTGTTAGTGTTGAAAAACCACTTTTCGCACCTGTGTTAGTGTTGAAAAACCAATTTCGCACTTGTGTTGGTGCAGGAAACCACTTTTGCACTTGTATTAGTGTGGAAAAAACACTTTTTGCACTTGCGATAGTGTTGAAAAACCACTTTTCGCACTTGTGTTAGTGTTGAAAAACCACTTTTCGCACTTGTGTTAGTGTTGAAAAACCACTTTTCGTACTTGTGTTGGTGCAGGAAACCACTTTTGCACTTGTATTAGTGTGGTAAAAACACTTTTTGCACTTGTGTTAGTGTTGAAAAACCACTTTTCGCACTTGTGTTAGTGTTGAAAAACCACTTTTCGCACTTGTGTTGGTGCAGGAAACCACTTTTGCACTTGCATTAGTGTGGAAAAAACACTTTTTGCACTTGTGATAGTGTTGAAAAACCACTTTTCGCACTTGTGTTAGTGTTGAAAAACCACTTTTCGCACTTGTGTTGGTGCAGCAAACCACTTTTGCACTTGTGTTGGTGCAGGAAACCACTTTTGCACTTGTATTAGTGTGGAAAAAACACTTTTTGCACTTGTGATAGTGTTGAAAAACCACTTTTCGCACTTGTGTTAGTGTTGAAAAACCACTTTTCGCACTTGTGTTGGTGCAGGAAACCACTTTTGCACTTGTATTAGTGTGGAAAAAACACTTTTTGCACTTGTGATAGTGTTGAAAAACCACTTTTCGCACTTGTGTTAGTGTTGAAAAACCACTTTTCGCACTTGTGTTGGTGCAGGAAAACCACTTTTGCACTTGTATTAGTGTGGAAAAACCACTTTTTGCACTTGTGTTAATGTTGAAAAACCACTTTTCGCACTTGTGTTAGTGTTGAAAAACCACTTTTTGCACTTGTGTTGGTGCAGGAAACCACTTTTGCACATGTATTAGTGTGGAAAAAACACTTTTTGCATGTGTGGTAGTGTTGAAAAACCACTTTTCGCCCTTGTGTTAGTGTTGAAAAACCACTTTTCGCACTTGTGTTAGTGTTGAAAAACCACTTTTCGCACTTGTGTTGGTGCAGGAAACCACTTTTGCACTTGTATTAGTGTGGAAAAAACACTTTTTGCACTTGTGATAGTGTTGAAAAACCACTTTTCACACTTGTATTAGTGTGGAAAAAACACTTTTTGCACTTGTATTAGTGTAGAAAAAACACTTTTTGCACTTGTGATAGTGTTGAAAAACCACTTTTCGCACTTGTGTTGGTGCAGGAAACCACTTTTGCACTTGTATTAGTGTGGAAAAAACAATTTTTGCTCTTGTGATAGTGTTGAAAAACCACTTTTCGCACTTGTGTTAGTGTTGAAAAACCACTTTTCGCACTTGTGTTGGTGCAGGAAACCACTTTTCCACTTGTATTAGTGTGGAAAAACCACTTTTCGCACTTGTGTTAGTGTTGAAAAACCACTTTTCGCACCTGTGTTAGTGTTGAAAAACCAATTTCGCACTTGTGTTGGTGCAGGAAACCACTTTTGCACTTGTATTAGTGTGGAAAAAACACTTTTTGCACTTGTGATAGTGTTGAAAAACCACTTTTCGCACTTGTGTTAGTGTTGAAAAACCACTTTTCGCACTTGTGTTAGTGTTGAAAAACCACTTTTCGTACTTGTGTTGGTGCAGGAAACCACTTTTGCACTTGTATTAGTGTGGAAAAAACACTTTTTGCACTTGTGTTAGTGTTGAAAAACCACTTTTCGCACTTGTGTTAGTGTTGAAAAACCACTTTTCGCACTTGTGTTGGTGCAGGAAACCACTTTTGCACTTGTATTAGTGTGGAAAAAACACTTTTTGCACTTGTGATAGTGTTGAAAAACCACTTTTCGCACTTGTGTTGGTGCAGGAAACCACTTTTGCACTTGCATTAGTGTGGAAAAAACACTTTTTGCACTTGTGATAGTGTTGAAAAACCACTTTTCGCACTTGTGTTAGTGTTGAAAAACCACTTTTCGCACTTGTGTTGGTGCAGGAAACCACTTTTGCACTTGTATTTGTGTGGAAAAAACACTTTTTGCTCTTGTGATAGTGTTGAAAAACCACTTTTCGCACTTGTGTTAGTGTTGAAAAACCACTTTTCGCACTTGTGTTGGTGCAGCAAACCACTTTTGCACTTGTGTTGGTGCAGGAAACCACTTTTGCACTTGTATTAGTGTGGAAAAAACACTTTTTGCACTTGTGATAGTGTTGAAAAACCACTTTTCGCACTTGTGTTAGTGTTGAAAAACCACTTTTCGCACTTGTGTTGGTGCAGGAAACCACTTTTGCACTTGTATTAGTGTGGAAAAACACTTTTTGCACTTGTGATAGTGTTGAAAAACCACTTTTCGCACTTGTGTTAGTGTTGAAAAACCACTTTTCGCACTTGTGTTGGTGCAGGAAACCACTTTTGCACTTGTATTAGTGTGGAAAAACCACTTTTCGCACTTGTGTTAGTGTTGAAAAACCACTTTTCGCACTTGTGTTAGTGTTGAAAAACCACTTTTCGCACTTGTGTTGGTGCAGGAAACCACTTTTGCACTTGTATTAGTGTGGAAAAAACACTTTTTGCACGTGTGATAGTGTTGAAAAACCACTTTTCACACTTGTGTTAGTGTTGAAAAACCACTTTTCGCACTTGTGTTAGTGTTGAAAAACCACTTTTCGCACTTGTGTTGGTGCAGGAAACCACTTTTGCACTTGTATTAGTGTGGAAAAAACACTTTTTGCACTTGTGATAGTGTTGAAAAACACTTTTCGCACTTGTGATAGTGTTGAAAAACCACTTTTCGCACTTGTGTTGGTGCAGGAAACCACTTTTGCACTTGTATTAGTGTGGAAAAAACACTTTTGCACTTGTGATAGTGTTGAAAACCACTTTTCGCACTTGTATTAGTGTGGAAAAAACACTTTTTGCACTTGTATTAGTGTAGAAAAAACACTTTTTGCACTTGTGATAGTGTTGAAAACCACTTTTCGCACTTGTGTTGGTGCAGGAAACCACTTTTGCACTTGTATTAGTGTGGAAAAAACACTTTTTGCTCTTGTGATAGTGTTGAAAAACCACTTTTCGCACTTGTGTTAGTGTTGAAAAACCACTTTTCGCACTTGTGTTGGTGCAGGAAACCACTTTTGCACTTGTATTAGTGTGGAAAAACCACTTTTCGCACTTGTGTTAGTGTTGAAAAAACACTTTTCGCACTTGTGTTGGTGCAGGAAACCACTTTTGCACTTGTATTAGTGTGGAAAAACACTTTTCGCACTTGTGTTAGTGTTGAAAAACCACTTTTCGCACTTGTGTTAGTGTTGAAAAACCACTTTTCGCACTTGTGTTAGTGTTTAAAAACCACTTTTCGCACTTGTGTTGGTGCAGGAAACCACTTTTGCACTTGTAATAGTGTGGAAAAAACACTTTTTGCACTTGTGATAGTGTTGAAAAACCACTTTTCGCACTTGTGTTAGTGTTGAAAAACCACTTTTCGCACTTGTGTTGGTGCAGGAAACCACTTTTGCACTTGTATTAGTGTGGAAAAAACACTTTTTGCACTTGTGATAGTGTTGAAAAACCACTTTCGCACTTGTATTAGTGTGGTAAAAACACTTTTTGCACTTGTATTAGTGTCGAAAAAACACTTTTTGCACTTGTGATAGTGTTGAAAACCACTTTTCGCACTTGTGTTAGTGTTGAAAAACCACTTTTCGCACTTGTGTTGGTGTTGAAAAACCACTTTTCGCACTTGTGTTAGTGTTGAAAAAGCACTTTTCGCACTTGTGTTGGTGCAGGAAACTACTTTTGCACTTTGTATTTGTGTGGAAAAAACACTTTTTGCTCTTGTGATAGTGTTGAAAAACCACTTTCGCACTTGTGTTAGTGTTGAAAAACCACTTTTCGCACTTGTGTTGGTGCAGGAAACCACTTTTGCACTTGTATTAGTGTGGAAAAACCACTTTTCGCACAATGTGTTAGTGTTGAAAAACCACTTTTTGCACTTGTGTTAGTGTTGAAAAACACTTTTCGCCCTTGTGTTGGTGCAGGAAACCACTTTTGCACTTGTATTGGTGTGGAAAAACCACTTTTCGCACTTGTGTTAGTGTTGAAAAACCACTTTTCGCACTTGTGTTAGTGTTGAAAAACCACTTTTCGCACTTGTGTTGGTGCAGGAAACCACTTTTGCACTTGTATTAGTGTGGAAAAAACACTTTTTGCACTTGTGATATTGTTGAAAAACCACTTTTCGCACTTGTGTTAGTGTTGAAAAACCACTTTTCGCACTTGTGTTAGTGTTGAAAAACCACTTTTCGCACTTGTGTTGGTGCAGGAAACCACTTTTGCACTTGTATTCGTGTGGAAAAAACACTTTTTGCACTTGTGATAGTGTTAAAAAACCACTTTTCGCACTTGTGTTAGTGTTGAAACACCACTTTTCGCACTTGTGTTGGTGCAGGAAACCACTTTTGCACTTGTATTAGTGTAGAAAAAACACTTTTCGCACTTGTGTTAGTGTTGAAAAAGCACTTTTCGCACTTGTGTTAGAGTTGAAAAACCACTTTTCGCAGTTGTGTTGGTGCAGGAAACCACTTTTGCACTTGTATTAGTGTGGAAAAACCACTTTTCGCACTTGTGTTAGTGTTGAAAAACCACTTTTCGCACTTGTGTTGGTGCAGGAAACCACTTTTGCACTTGTATTAGTGTGGAAAAAACACTTTTTGCACTTGTGATAGTGTTGAAAAACCACTTTTCGCACTTGTGTTAGTGTTGAAAAACCACTTTTCGCACTTGTGTTGGTGCAGGAAAACCACTTTTGCACTTGTATTAGTGTGGAAAAACCACTTTTTGCACTTGTGTTAATGTTGAAAAACCACTTTTCGCACTTGTGTTAGTGTTGAAAAACCACTTTTTGCAGTTGTGTTGGTGCAGGAAACCACTTTTGCACATGTATTAGTGTGGAAAAAACACTTTTTGCACGTGTGGTAGTGTTGAAAAACCACTTTTCGCCCTTGTGTTAGTGTTGAAAAACCACTTTTCGCACTTGTGTTAGTGTTGAAAAACCACTTTTCGCACTTGTGTTGGTGCAGGAAACCACTTTTGCACTTGTATTAGTGTGGAAAAAACACTTTTTGCACTTGTGATAGTGTTGAAAAACCACTTTTTGCACTTGTGTTAGTGTTGAAAAACCACTTTTCGCACTTGTGTTGGTGCAGGAAACCACTTTTGCACTTGTATTAGTGTGGAAAAAACACTTTTTGCACTTGTGATAGTGTTGAAAAACCACTTTTCACACTTGTATTAGTGTGGAAAAAACACTTTTTGCACTTGTATTAGTGTAGAAAAAACACTTTTTGCACTTGTGATAGTGTTGAAAAACCACTTTTCGCACTTGTGTTGGTGCAGGAAACCACTTTTGCACTTGTATTAGTGTGGAAAAAACAATTTTTGCTCTTGTGATAGTGTTGAAAAACCACTTTTCGCACTTGTGTTAGTGTTGAAAAACCACTTTTCGCACTTGTGTTGGTGCAGGAAACCACTTTTCCACTTGTATTAGTGTGGAAAAACCACTTTTCGCACTTGTGTTAGTGTTGAAAAAACACTTTTCGCACCTGTGTTAGTGTTGAAAAACCACTTTCGCACTTGTGTTGGTGCAGGAAACCACTTTTGCACTTGTGTTAGTGTTGAAAAACCACTTTTCGCACTTGTGTTGGTGCAGGAAACCACTTTTGCACTTGTATTAGTGTGGAAAAAACACTTTTTGCACTTGTGATAGTGTTGAAAAACCACTTTTCGCACTTGTGTTAGTGTTGAAAAACCACTTTTCGCACTTGTGTTGGTGCAGGAAACCACTTTTGCACTTGTATTAGTGTGGAAAAAAGACTTTTTGCACTTGTGATAGTGTTGAAAAACCACTTTTCGCACTTGTATTAGTGTGGTAAAAACACTTTTTGCACTTGTATTAGTGTCGAAAAAACACTTTTTGCACTTGTGATAGTGTTGAAAAACCACTTTTCGCACTTGTGTTAGTGTTGAAAAACCACTTTTCGCACTTGTGTTGGTGTTGAAAAACCACTTTTCGCACTTGTGTTAGTGTTGAAAAACCACTTTTCGCACTTGTGTTGGTGCAGGAAACCACTTTTGCACTTGTATTTGTGTGGAAAAAACACTTTTTGCTCTTGTGATAGTGTTGAAAAACCACTTTTCGCACTTGTGTTAGTGTTGAAAAACCACTTTTCGCACTTGTGTTGGTGCAGGAAACCACTTTTGCACTTGTATTAGTGTGGAAAAACCACTTTTCGCACTTGTGTTAGTGTTGAAAAACCACTTTTCGCACTTGTGTTAGTGTTGAAAAACCACTTTTCGCACTTGTGTTGGTGCAGGAAACCACTTTTGCACTTGTATTAGTGTGGAAAAACCACTTTTCGCACTTGTGTTAGTGTTGAAAAACCACTTTTCGCACTTGTGTTAGTGTTGAAAAACCACTTTTCGCACTTGTGTTGGTGCAGGAAACCACTTTTGCACTTGTATTAGTGTGGCAAAAACACTTTTCGCACTTGTGTTAGTGTTGAAAAAGCACTTTTCGCACTTGTGTTAGTGTTGAAAAACCACTTTTCGCACTTGTGTTGGTGCGGGAAACCACTTTTGCACTTGTATTAGTTTGGAAAAACCACTTTTCGCACTTGTGTTAGTGTTGAAAAACCACTTTTTGCACTTGTGTTGGTGCAGGAAACCACTTTTGCACTTGTATTAGTGTGGAAAAAACACTTTTTGCACTTGTGATAGTGTTGAAAAACCACTTTTCGCACTTGTGTTAGTGTTGAAAAACCACTTTTCGCACTTGTGTTGGTGCAGGAAACCCCTTTTGCACTTGTATTAGTGTGGAAAAACCACTTTTCGCACTTGTGATAGTGTTGAAAAACCACTTTTCGCACTTGTAGTAGTGTGGTAAAAACACTTTTTGCACTTGTATTAGTGTCGAAAAAACACTTTTTGCACTTGTGATAGTGTTGAAAAACCACTTTTCGCACTTGTGTTAGTGTTGAAAAACCACTTTTCGCACTTGTGTTGGTGTTGAAAAACCACTTTTCGCACTTGTGTTAGTGTTGAAAAACCACTTTTCGCACTTGTGTTGGTGCAGGAAACCACTTTTGCACTTGTATTTGTGTGGAAAAAACACTTTTTGCTCTTGTGATAGTGTTGAAAAACCACTTTTCGCGCTTGTGTTAGTGTTGAAAAACCACTTTTCGCACTTGTGTTGGTGCAGGAAACCACTTTTGCACTTGTATTAGTGTGGCAAAACCACTTTTCGCACTTGTGTTAGTGTTGAAAAACCACTTTTCGCACTTGTGTTAGTGTTGAAAAACCACTTTTCGCACTTGTGTTGGTGCAGGAAACCACTTTTGCACTTGTATTAGTGTGGAAAAACCACTTTTCGCACTTGTGTTAGTGTTGAAAAACCACTTTTCGCACTTGTGTTGGTGCAGGAAACCACTTTTGCACTTGTATTAGTGTGGCAAAAACACTTTTCGCACTTGTGTTAGTGTTGAAAAAGCACTTTTCGCACTTGTGTTAGTGTTGAAAAACCACTTTTCGCACTTGTGTTGGTGCGGGAAACCACTTTTGCACTTGTATTAGTTTGGAAAAACCACTTTTCGCACTTGTGTTAGTGTTGAAAAACCACTTTTTGCACTTGTGTTGGTGCAGGAAACCACTTTTGCACTTGTATTAGTGTGGAAAAAACACTTTTTGCACTTGTGATAGTGTTGAAAAACCACTTTTCGCACTTGTGTTAGTGTTGAAAAACCACTTTTCGCACTTGTGTTGGTGCAGGAAACCCCTTTTGCACTTGTATTAGTGTGGAAAATCCACTTTTCGCACTTGTGTTAATGTTGAAAAACCACTTTTCGAACTTGTGTTAGTGTTGAAAAACCACTTTTTGCACTTGTGTTGGTGCAGGAAACCACTTTTGCACTTGTATTAGTGTGGAAAAAACACTTTTTGCATGTGTGATAGTGTTGAAAAACGACTTTTCGCACTTGTGTTAGTGTTGAAAAACCACTTTTCGCACTTGTGTTAGTGTTGAAAAACCACTTTTCGCACTTGTGTTAGTGTTGAAAAACCACTTTTCGCACTTGTGTTGGTGCAGGAACCACTTTTGCACTTGTATTAGTGTGGAAAAACCAGTTTTCGCACTTGTGTTAGTGTTGAAAAACCACTTTTCGCACTTATGTTAGTGTTGAAAAACCACTTTTCGCACTTGTGTTGGTGCAGGAAACCACTTTTGCACTTGTATTAGTGTGGAAAAAACACTTTTTGCACTTGTGTTAGTGTTGAAAAAGCACTTTTCGCACTTGTGTTAGTGTTGAAAAACCACTTTTCGCACTTGTGTTGGTGCAGGAAACCACTTTTGCACTTGTATTAGTGTGGAAAAAAGACTTTTTGCACTTGTGATAGTGTTGAAAAACCACTTTTCGCACTTGTATTAGTGTGGTAAAAACACTTTTTGCACTTGTATTAGTGTCGAAAAAACACTTTTTGCACTTGTGATAGTGTTGAAAAACCACTTTTCGCACTTGTGTTAGTGTTGAAAAACCACTTTTCGCACTTGTGTTGGTGTTGAAAAACCACTTTTCGCACTTGTGTTAGTGTTGAAAAACCACTTTTCGCACTTGTGTTGGTGCAGGAAACCACTTTTGCACTTGTATTTGTGTGGAAAAAACACTTTTTGCTCTTGTGATAGTGTTGAAAAACCACTTTTCGCACTTGTGTTAGTGTTGAAAAACCACTTTTCGCACTTGTGTTGGTGCAGGAAACCACTTTTGCACTTGTATTAGTGTGGAAAAACCACTTTTCGCACTTGTGTTAGTGTTGAAAAACCACTTTTCGCACTTGTGTTAGTGTTGAAAAACCACTTTTCGCACTTGTGTTGGTGCAGGAAACCACTTTTGCACTTGTATTAGTGTGGAAAAACCACTTTTCGCACTTGTGTTAGTGTTGAAAAACCACTTTTCGCACTTGTGTTAGTGTTGAAAAACCACTTTTCGCACTTGTGTTGGTGCAGGAAACCACTTTTGCACTTGTATTAGTGTGGCAAAAACACTTTTCGCACTTGTGTTAGTGTTGAAAAAGCACTTTTCGCACTTGTGTTAGTGTTGAAAAACCACTTTTCGCACTTGTGTTGGTGCGGGAAACCACTTTTGCACTTGTATTAGTTTGGAAAAACCACTTTTCGCACTTGTGTTAGTGTTGAAAAACCACTTTTTGCACTTGTGTTGGTGCAGGAAACCACTTTTGCACTTGTATTAGTGTGGAAAAAACACTTTTTGCACTTGTGATAGTGTTGAAAAACCACTTTTCGCACTTGTGTTAGTGTTGAAAAACCACTTTTCGCACTTGTGTTGGTGCAGGAAACCCCTTTTGCACTTGTATTAGTGTGGAAAAACCACTTTTCGCACTTGTGATAGTGTTGAAAAACCACTTTTCGCACTTGTAGTAGTGTGGTAAAAACACTTTTTGCACTTGTATTAGTGTCGAAAAAACACTTTTTGCACTTGTGATAGTGTTGAAAAACCACTTTTCGCACTTGTGTTAGTGTTGAAAAACCACTTTTCGCACTTGTGTTGGTGTTGAAAAACCACTTTTCGCACTTGTGTTAGTGTTGAAAAACCACTTTTCGCACTTGTGTTGGTGCAGGAAACCACTTTTGCACTTGTATTTGTGTGGAAAAAACACTTTTTGCTCTTGTGATAGTGTTGAAAAACCACTTTTCGCGCTTGTGTTAGTGTTGAAAAACCACTTTTCGCACTTGTGTTGGTGCAGGAAACCACTTTTGCACTTGTATTAGTGTGGCAAAACCACTTTTCGCACTTGTGTTAGTGTTGAAAAACCACTTTTCGCACTTGTGTTAGTGTTGAAAAACCACTTTTCGCACTTGTGTTGGTGCAGGAAACCACTTTTGCACTTGTATTAGTGTGGAAAAACCACTTTTCGCACTTGTGTTAGTGTTGAAAAACCACTTTTCGCACTTGTGTTGGTGCAGGAAACCACTTTTGCACTTGTATTAGTGTGGCAAAAACACTTTTCGCACTTGTGTTGGTGTTGAAAAAGCACTTTTCGCACTTGTGTTAGTGTTGAAAAACCACTTTTCGCACCTGTGTTGGTGCAGGAAACCACTTTTGCACTTGTATTAGTGTGGCAAAAACACTTTTCGCACTTGTGTTAGTGTTGAAAAAGCACTTTTCGCACTTGTGTTAGTGTTGAAAAACCACTTTTCGCACTTGTGTTGGTGCGGGAAACCACTTTTGCACTTGTATTAGTTTGGAAAAACCACTTTTCGCACTTGTGTTAGTGTTGAAAAACCACTTTTTGCACTTGTGTTGGTGCAGGAAACCACTTTTGCACTTGTATTAGTGTGGAAAAAACACTTTTTGCACTTGTGATAGTGTTGAAAAACCACTTTTCGCACTTGTGTTAGTGTTGAAAAACCACTTTTCGCACTTGTGTTGGTGCAGGAAACCCCTTTTGCACTTGTATTAGTGTGGAAAAACCACTTTTCGCACTTGTGTTAATGTTGAAAAACCACTTTTCGAACTTGTGTTAGTGTTGAAAAACCACTTTTTGCACTTGTGTTGGTGCAGGAAACCACTTTTGCACTTGTATTAGTGTGGAAAAAACACTTTTTGCATGTGTGATAGTGTTGAAAAACGACTTTTCGCACTTGTGTTAGTGTTGAAAAACCACTTTTCGCACTTGTGTTAGTGTTGAAAAACCACTTTTCGCACTTGTGTTAGTGTTGAAAAACCACTTTTCGCACTTGTGTTGGTGCAGGAACCACTTTTGCACTTGTATTAGTGTGGAAAAACCAGTTTTCGCACTTGTGTTAGTGTTGAAAAACCACTTTTCGCACTTATGTTAGTGTTGAAAAACCACTTTTCGCACTTGTGTTGGTGCAGGAAACCACTTTTGCACTTGTATTAGTGTGGAAAAAACACTTTTCGCACTTGTGTTAGTGTTGAAAAAGCACTTTTCGCACTTGTGTTAGTGTTGAAAAACCACTTTTCGCACTTGTGTTGGTGCAGGAAACCACTTTTGCAGTTGTATTAGTGTGGAAAAACCACTTTTCGTACTTGTGTTAGTGTTGAAAAACCACTTTTTGCACTTGTGTTGCTGCAGGAAACCACTTTTGCACTTGTATTAGTGTGGAAAAAACACTTTTTGCACTTGTGATAGTGTTGAAAAACCACTTTTCGCACTTGTGTTAGTGTTGAAAAACCACTTTTCGCACTTGTGTTGGTGCAGGAAACCCCTTTTGCACTTGTAATAGTGTGGAAAAACCACTTATCCCACTTGTGTTAATGTTGAAAAACCACTTTTCGCACTTGTGTTAGTGTTGAAAAACCACTTTTTGCACTTGTGTTGGCGCAGGAAACCACTTTTGCACTTGTATTAGTGTGGAAAAAACACTTTTTGCACGTGTGATAGTGTTGAAAAACCACTTTTCGCACTTGTGTTAGTGTTGAAAAACCACTTTTCGCACTTGTGTTAGTGTTGAAAAACCACTTTTCGCACTTGTGTTGGTGCAGGAAACCACTTTTGCACTTGTATTAGTGTGGAAAAAACACTTTTTGCACTTGTGATAGTGTTGAAAAACCACTTTTCGCACTTGTGTTAGTGTTGAAAAACCACATTTCGCACTTGTGTTGGTGCAGGAAACCACTTTTGCACTTGTATTAGTGTGGAAAAAACACTTTTTGCACTTGTGATAGTGTTGAAAAACCACTTTTCGCACTTGTATTAGTGTGGAAAAAACACTTTTTGCACTTGTATTAGTGTAGAAAAAACACTTTTTGCACTTGTGATAGTGTTGAAAAACCACTTTTCGCACTTGTGTTGGTGCAGGAAACCACTTTTGCACTTGTATTAGTGTGGAAAAAACACTTTTTGCTCTTGTGATAGTGTTGAAAAACCACTTTTCGCATTTGTGTTAGTGTTGAAAAACCACTTTTCGCACTTGTGTTGGTGCAGGAAACCACTTTTGCACTTGTATTAGTATGGAAAAACCACTTTTCGCACTTGTGTTAGTGTTGAAAAACCCACTTTTCGCACTTGTGTTAGTGTTGAAAAACCACTTTTCGCACTTGTGTTGGTGCAGGAAACGACTTTTGCACATGTATTAGTGTGGAAAAAACACTTTTTGCACTTGTGTTAATGTTGAAAAACCACTTTTCGCACTTGTGTTGGTGCAGGAAACCACTTTTGCACTTGTATTAGTGTGGAAAAACCACTTTTTGCACTTGTGTTAATGTTGAAAAACCACTTTTCGCACTTGTGTTAGTGTTGAAAAACCACTTTTTGCACTTGTGTTGGTGCAGGAAACCACTTTTGCACATGTATTAGTGTGGAAAAAACACTTTTTGCACGTGTGGTAGTGTTGAAAAACCACTTTTCGCCCTTGTGTTAGTGTTGAAAAACCACTTTTCGCACTTGTGTTAGTGTTGAAAAACCACTTTTCGCACTTGTGTTGGTGCAGGAAACCACTTTTGCACTTGTATTAGTGTTGAAAAACCACTTTTCACACTTGTGTTAGTGTTGAAAAACCACTTTTCGCACTTGTGTTGGTGCAGGAAACCACTTTTGCACTTGTATTAGTGTGGAAAAAACACTTTTTGCACTTGTGATAGTGTTGAAAAACCACTTTTCACACTTGTATTAGTGTGGAAAAAACACTTTTTGCACTTGTATTAGTGTAGAAAAAACACTTTTTGCACTTGTGATAGTGTTGAAAAACCACTTTTCGCACTTGTGTTGGTGCAGGAAACCACTTTTGCACTTGTATTAGTGTGGCAAAAACACTTTTCGCACTTGTGTTAGTGTTGAAAAAGCACTTTTCGCACTTGTGTTAGTGTTGATAAACCACTTTTCGCACTTGTGTTGGTGCGGGAAACCACTTTTGCACTTGTATTAGTTTGGAAAAACCACTTTTCGCACTTGTGTTAGTGTTGAAAAACCACTTTTTGCACTTGTGTTGGTGCAGGAAACCACTTTTGCACTTGTATTAGTGTGGAAAAAACACTTTTTGCACTTGTGATAGTGTTGAAAAACCACTTTTCGCACTTGTGTTAGTGTTGAAAAACCACTTTTCGCACTTGTGTTGGTGCAGGAAACCCCTTTTGCACTTGTATTAGTGTGGAAAAACCACTTTTCGCACTTGTGATAGTGTTGAAAAACCACTTTTCGCACTTGTATTAGTGTGGTAAAAACACTTTTTGCACTTGTATTAGTGTCGAAAAAACACTTTTTGCACTTGTGATAGTGTTGAAAAACCACTTTTCGCACTTGTGTTAGTGTTGAAAAACCACTTTTCGCACTTGTGTTGGTGTTGAAAAACCACTTTTCGCACTTGTGTTAGTGTTGAAAAACCACTTTTCGCACTTGTGTTGGTGCAGGAAACCACTTTTGCACTTGTATTAGTGTGGAAAAAACACTTTTTGCTCTTGTGATAGTGTTGAAAAACCACTTTTCGCACTTGTGTTAGTGTTGAAAAACCACTTTTCGCACTTGTGTTGGTGCAGGAAACCACTTTTGCACTTGTATTAGTGTGGCAAAACCACTTTTCGCACTTGTGTTAGTGTTGAAAAACCACTTTTCGCACTTGTGTTAGTGTTGAAAAACCACTTTTCGCACTTGTGTTGGTGTTGAAAAACCACTTTTCGCACTTGTGTAGTGTTGAAAAACCACTTTTCGCACTTGTGTTGGTGCAGGAAACCACTTTTGCACTTGTATTAGTGTGGAAAAAAACACTTTTTGCTCTTGTGATAGTGTTGAAAAACCACTTTTCGCACTTGTGTTAGTGTTGAAAATCCACTTTTCGCACTTGTGTTGGTGCAGGAAACCACTTTTGCACTTGTATTAGTGTGGCAAAACCACTTTTCGCACTTGTGTTAGTGTTGAAAAACCACTTTTCGCACTTGTGTTAGTGTTGAAAAACCACTTTTCGCACTTGTGTTGGTGCAGGAAACCACTTTTGCACTTGTATTAGTGTGGAAAAACCACTTTTCGCACTTGTGTTAGTGTTGAAAAACCACTTTTCGCACTTGTGTTAGTGTTGAAAAACCACTTTTCGCACTTGTGTTGGTGCAGGAAACCACTTTTGCACTTGTATTAGTGTGGCAAAAACACTTTTCGCACTTGTGTTAGTGTTGAAAAAGCACTTTTCGCACTTGTGTTAGTGTTGAAAAACCACTTTTCGCACTTGTGTTGGTGCGGGAAACCACTTTTGCACTTGTATTAGTTTGGAAAAACCACTTTTCGCACTTGTGTTAGTGTTGAAAAACCACTTTTTGCACTTGTGTTGGTGCAGGAAACCACTTTTGCACTTGTATTAGTGTGGAAAAAACACTTTTTGCACTTGTGATAGTGTTGAAAAACCACTTTTCGCACTTGTGTTAGTGTTGAAAAACCACTTTTCGCACTTGTGTTGGTGCAGGAAACCCCTTTTGCACTTGTATTAGTGTGGAAAAACCACTTTTCGCACTTGTGTTAATGTTGAAAAACCACTTTTCGCACTTGTGTTAGTGTTGAAAAACCACTTTTTGCACTTGTGTTGGTGCAGGAAACCACTTTTGCACTTGTATTAGTGTGGAAAAAACACTTTTTGCATGTGTGATAGTGTTGAAAAACGACTTTTCGCACTTGTGTTAGTGTTGAAAAACCACTTTTCGCACTTGTGTTAGTGTTGAAAAACCACTTTTCGCACTTGTGTTAGTGTTGAAAAACCACTTTTCGCACTTGTGTTGGTGCAGGAACCACTTTTGCACTTGTATTAGTGTGGAAAAACCAGTTTTCGCACTTGTGTTAGTGTTGAAAAACCACTTTTCGCACTTATGTTAGTGTTGAAAAACCACTTTTCGCACTTGTGTTGGTGCAGGACACCACTTTTGCACTTGTATTAGTGTGGAAAAAACACTTTTCGCACTTGTGTTAGTGTTGAAAAAGCACTTTTCGCACTTGTGTTAGTGTTGAAAAACCACTTTTCGCACTTGTGTTGGTGCAGGAAACCACTTTTGCAGTTGTATTAGTGTGGAAAAACCACTTTTCGTACTTGTGTTAGTGTTGAAAAACCACTTTTTGCACTTGTGTTGGTGCAGGAAACCACTTTTGCACTTGTATTAGTGTGGAAAAAACACTTTTTGCACTTGTGATAGTGTTGAAAAACCACTTTTCGCACTTGTGTTAGTGTTGAAAAACCACTTTTCGCACTTGTGTTGGTGCAGGAAACCCCTTTTGCACTTGTAATAGTGTGGAAAAACCACTTATCCCACTTGTGTTAATGTTGAAAGACCACTTTTCGCACTTGTGTTAGTGTTGAAAAACCACTTTTTGCACTTGTGTTGGCGCAGGAAACCACTTTTGCACTTGTATTAGTGTGGAAAAAACACTTTTTGCACGTGTGATAGTGTTGAAAAACCACTTTTCGCACTTGTGTTAGTGTTGAAAAACCACTTTTCGCACTTGTGTTAGTGTTGAAAAACCACTTTTCGCACTTGTGTTGGTGCAGGAAACCACTTTTGCACTTGTATTAGTGTGGAAAAAACACTTTTTGCACTTGTGATAGTGTTGAAAAACCACTTTTCGCACTTGTGTTAGTGTTGAAAAACCACATTTCGCACTTGTGTTGGTGCAGGAAACCACTTTTGCACTTGTATTAGTGTGGGAAAAACACTTTTTGCACTTGTGATAGTGTTGAAAAACCACTTTTCGCACTTGTATTAGTGTGGAAAAAACACTTTTTGCACTTGTATTAGTGTAGAAAAAACACTTTTTGCACTTGTGATAGTGTTGAAAAACCACTTTTCGCACTTGTGTTGGTGCAGGAAACCACTTTTGCACTTGTATTAGTGTGGAAAAAACACTTTTTGCTCTTGTGATAGTGTTGAAAAACCACTTTTCGCACTTGTGTTAGTGTTGAAAAACCACTTTTCGCACTTGTGTTGGTGCAGGAAACCACTTTTGCACTTGTATTAGTATGGAAAAACCACTTTTCGCACTTGTGTTAGTGTTGAAAAACCCACTTTTCGCACTTGTGTTAGTGTTGAAAAACCACTTTTCGCACTTGTGTTGGTGCAGGAAACGACTTTTGCACATGTATTAGTGTGGAAAAAACACTTTTTGCACTTGTGTTAATGTTGAAAAACCACTTTTCGCACTTGTGTTGGTGCAGGAAACCACTTTTGCACTTGTATTAGTGTGGAAAAACCACTTTTTGCACTTGTGTTAATGTTGAAAAACCACTTTTCGCACTTGTGTTAGTGTTGAAAAACCACTTTTTGCACTTGTGTTGGTGCAGGAAACCACTTTTGCACATGTATTAGTGTGGAAAAAACACTTTTTGCACGTGTGGTAGTGTTGAAAAACCACTTTTCGCCCTTGTGTTAGTGTTGAAAAACCACTTTTCGCACTTGTGTTAGTGTTGAAAAACCACTTTTCGCACTTGTGTTGGTGCAGGAAACCACTTTTGCACTTGTATTAGTGTTGAAAAACCACTTTTCGCACTTGTGTTAGTGTTGAAAAACCACTTTTCGCACTTGTGTTGGTGCAGGAAACCACTTTTGCACTTGTATTAGTGTGGAAAAAACACTTTTTGCACTTGTATTAGTGTAGAAAAAACACTTTTTGCACTTGTGATAGTGTTGAAAAACCACTTTTCGCACTTGTATTAGTGTGGAAAAAACACTTTTTGCACTTGTATTAGTGTAGAAAAAACACTTTTTGCACTTGTGATAGTGTTGAAAAACCACTTTTCGCACTTGTGTTGGTGCAGGAAACCACTTTTGCACTTGTATTAGTGTGGCAAAAACACTTTTCGCACTTGTGTTAGTGTTGAAAAAGCACTTTTCGCACTTGTGTTAGTGTTGAAAAACCACTTTTCGCACTTGTGTTGGTGCGGGAAACCACTTTTGCCCTTGTATTAGTTTGGAAAAACCACTTTTCGCACTTGTGTTAGTGTTGAAAAACCACTTTTTGCACTTGTGTTGGTGCAGGAAACCACTTTTGCACTTGTATTAGTGTGGAAAAAACACTTTTTGCACTTGTGATAGTGTTGAAAAACCACTTTTCGCACTTGTGTTGGTGCAGGAAACCCCTTTTGCACTTGTATTAGTGTGGAAAAACCACTTTTCGCACTTGTGATAGTGTTGAAAAACCACTTTTCGCACTTGTATTAGTGTGGTAAAAACACTTTTTGCACTTGTATTAGTGTCGAAAAAACACTTTTTGCACTTGTGATAGTGTTGAAAAACCACTTTTCGCACTTGTGTTAGTGTTGAAAAACCACTTTTCGCACTTGTGTTGGTGTTGAAAAACCACTTTTCGCACTTGTGTTAGTGTTGAAAAACCACTTTTCGCACTTGTGTTGGTGCAGGAAACCACTTTTGCACTTGTATTAGTGTGGAAAAAACACTTTTTGCTCTTGTGATAGTGTTGAAAAACCACTTTTCGCACTTGTGTTAGTGTTGAAAAACCACTTTTCGCACTTGTGTTGGTGCAGGAAACCACTTTTGCACTTGTATTAGTGTGGCAAAACCACTTTTCGCACTTGTGTTAGTGTTGAAAAACCACTTTTCGCACTTGTGTTAGTGTTGAAAAACCACTTTTCGCACTTGTGTTGGTGTTGAAAAACCACTTTTCTGCACTTGTGTTAGTGCTGAAAAACCACTTTTCGCACTTGTGTTGGTGCAGGAAACCACTTTTGCACTTGTATTAGTGTGGAAAAAACACTTTTTGCTCTTGTGATAGTGTTGAAAAACCACTTTTCGCACTTGTGTTAGTGTTGAAAAACCACTTTTCGCACTTGTGTTGGTGCAGGAAACCACTTTTGCACTTGTATTAGTGTGGCAAAACCACTTTTCGCACTTGTGTTAGTGTTGAAAAACCACTTTTCGCACTTGTGTTAGTGTTGAAAAACCACTTTTCGCACTTGTGTTGGTGCAGGAAACCACTTTTGCACTTGTATTAGTGTGGAAAAACCACTTTTCGCACTTGTGTTAGTGTTGAAAAACCACTTTTCGCACTTGTGTTAGTGTTGAAAAACCACTTTTCGCACTTGTGTTAGTGTTGAAAAACCACTTTTTGCACTTGTGTTGGTGCAGGAAACCACTTTTGCACATGTATTAGTGTGGAAAAAACACTTTTTGCACGTGTGGTAGTGTTGAAAAACCACTTTTCGCCCTTGTGTTAGTGTTGAAAAACCACTTTTCGCACTTGTGTTAGTGTTGAAAAACCACTTTTCGCACTTGTGTTGGTGCAGGAAACCACTTTTGCACTTGTATTAGTGTTGAAAAAGCACTTTTCGCACTTGTGTTAGTGTTGAAAAACCACTTTTCGCACTTGTGTTGGTGCAGGAAACCACTTTTGCAGTTGTATTAGTGTGGAAAAACCACTTTTCGTACTTGTGTTAGTGTTGAAAAACCACTTTTTGCACTTGTGTTGGTGCAGGAAACCACTTTTGCACTTGTATTAGTGTGGAAAAAACACTTTTTGCACTTGTGATAGTGTTGAAAAACCACTTTTCGCACTTGTGTTAGTGTTGAAAAACCACTTTTCGCACTTGTGTTGGTGCAGGAAACCCCTTTTGCACTTGTAATAGTGTGGAAAAACCACTTATCCCACTTGTGTTAATGTTGAAAGACCACTTTTCGCACTTGTGTTAGTGTTGAAAAACCACTTTTTGCACTTGTGTTGGCGCAGGAAACCACTTTTGCACTTGTATTAGTGTGGAAAAAACACTTTTTGCACGTGTGATAGTGTTGAAAAACCACTTTTCGCACTTGTGTTAGTGTTGAAAAACCACTTTTCGCACTTGTGTTAGTGTTGAAAAACCACTTTTCGCACTTGTGTTGGTGCAGGAAACCACTTTTGCACTTGTATTAGTGTGGAAAAAACACTTTTTGCACTTGTGATAGTGTTGAAAAACCACTTTTCGCACTTGTGTTAGTGTTGAAAAACCACATTTCGCACTTGTGTTGGTGCAGGAAACCACTTTTGCACTTGTATTAGTGTGGAAAAAACACTTTTTGCACTTGTGATAGTGTTGAAAAACCACTTTTCGCACTTGTATTAGTGTGGAAAAAACACTTTTTGCACTTGTATTAGTGTAGAAAAAACACTTTTTGCACTTGTGATAGTGTTGAAAAACCACTTTTCGCACTTGTGTTGGTGCAGGAAACCACTTTTGCACTTGTATTAGTGTGGAAAAAACACTTTTTGCTCTTGTGATAGTGTTGAAAAACCACTTTTCGCACTTGTGTTAGTGTTGAAAAACCACTTTTCGCACTTGTGTTGGTGCAGGAAACCACTTTTGCACTTGTATTAGTATGGAAAAACCACTTTTCGCACTTGTGTTAGTGTTGAAAAACCCACTTTTCGCACTTGTGTTAGTGTTGAAAAACCACTTTTCGCACTTGTGTTGGTGCAGGAAACGACTTTTGCACATGTATTAGTGTGGAAAAAACACTTTTTGCACTTGTGTTAATGTTGAAAAACCACTTTTCGCACTTGTGTTGGTGCAGGAAACCACTTTTGCACTTGTATTAGTGTGGAAAAACCACTTTTTGCACTTGTGTTAATGTTGAAAAACCACTTTTCGCACTTGTGTTAGTGTTGAAAAACCACTTTTTGCACTTGTGTTGGTGCAGGAAACCACTTTTGCACATGTATTAGTGTGGAAAAAACACTTTTTGCACGTGTGGTAGTGTTGAAAAACCACTTTTCGCCCTTGTGTTAGTGTTGAAAAACCACTTTTCGCACTTGTGTTAGTGTTGAAAAACCACTTTTCGCACTTGTGTTGGTGCAGGAAACCACTTTTGCACTTGTATTAGTGTTGAAAAACCACTTTTCGCACTTGTGTTAGTGTTGAAAAACCACTTTTCGCACTTGTGTTGGTGCAGGAAACCACTTTTGCACTTGTATTAGTGTGGAAAAAACACTTTTTGCACTTGTATTAGTGTAGAAAAAACACTTTTTGCACTTGTGATAGTGTTGAAAAACCACTTTTCGCACTTGTATTAGTGTGGAAAAAACACTTTTTGCACTTGTATTAGTGTAGAAAAAACACTTTTTGCACTTGTGATAGTGTTGAAAAACCACTTTTCGCACTTGTGTTGGTGCAGGAAACCACTTTTGCACTTGTATTAGTGTGGCAAAAACACTTTTCGCACTTGTGTTAGTGTTGAAAAAGCACTTTTCGCACTTGTGTTAGTGTTGAAAAACCACTTTTCGCACTTGTGTTGGTGCGGGAAACCACTTTTGCACTTGTATTAGTTTGGAAAAACCACTTTTCGCACTTGTGTTAGTGTTGAAAAACCACTTTTTGCACTTGTGTTGGTGCAGGAAACCACTTTTGCACTTGTATTAGTGTGGAAAAAACACTTTTTGCACTTGTGATAGTGTTGAAAAACCACTTTTCGCACTTGTGTTGGTGCAGGAAACCCCTTTTGCACTTGTATTAGTGTGGAAAAACCACTTTTCGCACTTGTGATAGTGTTGAAAAACCACTTTTCGCACTTGTATTAGTGTGGTAAAAACACTTTTTGCACTTGTATTAGTGTCGAAAAAACACTTTTTGCACTTGTGATAGTGTTGAAAAACCACTTTTCGCACTTGTGTTAGTGTTGAAAAACCACTTTTCGCACTTGTGTTGGTGTTGAAAAACCACTTTTCGCACTTGTGTTAGTGTTGAAAAACCACTTTTCGCACTTGTGTTGGTGCAGGAAACCACTTTTGCACTTGTATTAGTGTGGAAAAAACACTTTTTGCTCTTGTGATAGTGTTGAAAAACCACTTTTCGCACTTGTGTTAGTGTTGAAAAACCACTTTTCGCACTTGTGTTGGTGCAGGAAACCACTTTTGCACTTGTATTAGTGTGGCAAAACCACTTTTCGCACTTGTGTTAGTGTTGAAAAACCACTTTTCGCACTTGTGTTAGTGTTGAAAAACCACTTTTCGCACTTGTGTTGGTGTTGAAAAACCACTTTTCTGCACTTGTGTTAGTGCTGAAAAACCACTTTTCGCACTTGTGTTGGTGCAGGAAACCACTTTTGCACTTGTATTAGTGTGGAAAAAACACTTTTTGCTCTTGTGATAGTGTTGAAAAACCACTTTTCGCACTTGTGTTAGTGTTGAAAAACCACTTTTCGCACTTGTGTTGGTGCAGGAAACCACTTTTGCACTTGTATTAGTGTGGCAAAACCACTTTTCGCACTTGTGTTAGTGTTGAAAAACCACTTTTCGCACTTGTGTTAGTGTTGAAAAACCACTTTTCGCACTTGTGTTGGTGCAGGAAACCACTTTTGCACTTGTATTAGTGTGGAAAAACCACTTTTCGCACTTGTGTTAGTGTTGAAAAACCACTTTTCGCACTTGTGTTAGTGTTGAAAAACCACTTTTCGCACTTGTGTTAGTGTTGAAAAACCACTTTTTGCACTTGTGTTGGTGCAGGAAACCACTTTTGCACATGTATTAGTGTGGAAAAAACACTTTTTGCACGTGTGGTAGTGTTGAAAAACCACTTTTCGCCCTTGTGTTAGTGTTGAAAAACCACTTTTCGCACTTGTGTTAGTGTTGAAAAACCACTTTTCGCACTTGTGTTGGTGCAGGAAACCACTTTTGCACTTGTATTAGTGTTGAAAAACCACTTTTCGCACTTGTGTTAGTGTTGAAAAACCACTTTTCGCACTTGTGTTGGTGCAGGAAACCACTTTTGCACTTGTATTAGTGTGGAAAAAACACTTTTTGCACTTGTGATAGTGTTGAAAAACCACTTTTCACACTTGTATTAGTGTGGAAAAAACACTTTTTGCACTTGTATTAGTGTAGAAAAAACACTTTTTGCACTTGTGATAGTGTTGAAAAACCACTTTTCGCACTTGTGTTGGTGCAGGAAACCACTTTTGCACTTGTATTAGTGTGGCAAAAACACTTTTCGCACTTGTGTTAGTGTTGAAAAAGCACTTTTCGCACTTGTGTTAGTGTTGAAAAACCACTTTTCGCACTTGTGTTGGTGCGGGAAACCACTTTTGCACTTGTATTAGTTTGGAAAAACCACTTTTCGCACTTGTGTTAGTGTTGAAAAACCACTTTTTGCACTTGTGTTGGTGCAGGAAACCACTTTTGCACTTGTATTAGTGTGGAAAAAACACTTTTTGCACTTGTGATAGTGTTGAAAAACCACTTTTCGCACTTGTGTTAGTGTTGAAAAACCACTTTTCGCACTTGTGTTGGTGCAGGAAACCCCTTTTGCACTTGTATTAGTGTGGAAAAACCACTTTTCGCACTTGTGATAGTGTTGAAAAACCACTTTTCGCACTTGTATTAGTGTGGTAAAAACACTTTTTGCACTTGTATTAGTGTCGAAAAAACACTTTTTGCACTTGTGATAGTGTTGAAAAACCACTTTTCGCACTTGTGTTAGTGTTGAAAAACCACTTTTCGCACTTGTGTTGGTGTTGAAAAACCACTTTTCGCACTTGTGTTAGTGTTGAAAAACCACTTTTCGCACTTGTGTTGGTGCAGGAAACCACTTTTGCACTTGTATTAGTGTGGAAAAAACACTTTTTGCTCTTGTGATAGTGTTGAAAAACCACTTTTCGCACTTGTGTTAGTGTTGAAAAACCACTTTTCGCACTTGTGTTGGTGCAGGAAACCACTTTTGCACTTGTATTAGTGTGGCAAAACCACTTTTCGCACTTGTGTTAGTGTTGAAAAACCACTTTTCGCACTTGTGTTAGTGTTGAAAAACCACTTTTCGCACTTGTGTTGGTGTTGAAAAACCACTTTTTGCACTTGTGTTAGTGTTGAAAAACCACTTTTCGCACTTGTGTTGGTGCAGGAAACCACTTTTGCACTTGTATTAGTGTGGAAAAAACACTTTTTGCTCTTGTGATAGTGTTGAAAAACCACTTTTCGCACTTGTGTTAGTGTTGAAAATCCACTTTTCGCACTTGTGTTGGTGCAGGAAACCACTTTTGCACTTGTATTAGTGTGGCAAAACCACTTTTCGCACTTGTGTTAGTGTTGAAAAACACTTTTCGCACTTGTGTTAGTGTTGAAAAACCACTTTTCGCACTTGTGTTGGTGCAGGAAACCACTTTTGCACTTGTATTAGTGTGGAAAAACCACTTTTCGCACTTGTGTTAGTGTTGAAAAACCACTTTTCGCACTTGTGTTAGTGTTGAAAAACCACTTTTCGCACTTGTGTTGGTGCAGGAAACCACTTTTGCACTTGTATTAGTGTGGCAAAAACACTTTTCGCACTTGTGTTAGTGTTGAAAAAGCACTTTTCGCACTTGTGTTAGTGTTGAAAAACCACTTTTCGCACTTGTGTTGGTGCGGGAAACCACTTTTGCACTTGTATTAGTTTGGAAAAACCACTTTTCGCACTTGTGTTAGTGTTGAAAAACCACTTTTTGCACTTGTGTTGGTGCAGGAAACCACTTTTGCACTTGTATTAGTGTGGAAAAAACACTTTTTGCACTTGTGATAGTGTTGAAAAACCACTTTTCGCACTTGTGTTAGTGTTGAAAAACCACTTTTCGCACTTGTGTTGGTGCAGGAAACCCTTTTGCACTTGTATTAGTGTGGAAAAACCACTTTTCGCACTTGTGTTAATGTTGAAAAACCACTTTTCGCACTTGTGTTAGTGTTGAAAAACCACTTTTTGCACTTGTGTTGGTGCAGGAAACCACTTTTGCACTTGTATTAGTGTGGAAAAAACACTTTTTGCATGTGTGATAGTGTTGAAAAACGACTTTTCGCACTTGTGTTAGTGTTGAAAAACCACTTTTCGCACTTGTGTTAGTGTTGAAAAACCACTTTTCGCACTTGTGTTAGTGTTGAAAAACCACTTTTCGCACTTGTGTTGGTGCAGGAACCACTTTTGCACTTGTATTAGTGTGGAAAAACCAGTTTTCGCACTTGTGTTAGTGTTGAAAAACCACTTTTCGCACTTATGTTAGTGTTGAAAAACCACTTTTCGCACTTGTGTTGGTGCAGGACACCACTTTTGCACTTGTATTAGTGTGGAAAAAACACTTTTCGCACTTGTGTTAGTGTTGAAAAAGCACTTTTCGCACTTGTGTTAGTGTTGAAAAAACCACTTTTCGCACTTGTGTTGGTGCAGGAAACCACTTTTGCAGTTGTATTAGTGTGGAAAAACCACTTTTCGTACTTGTGTTAGTGTTGAAAAACCACTTTTTGCACTTGTGTTGGTGCAGGAAACCACTTTTGCACTTGTATTAGTGTGGAAAAAACACTTTATGCACTTGTGATAGTGTTGAAAAACCACTTTTCGCACTTGTGTTAGTGTTGAAAAACCACTTTTCGCACTTGTGTTGGTGCAGGAAACCCCTATTGCACTTGTAATAGTGTGGAAAAACCACTTATCCCACTTGTGTTAATGTTGAAAAACCACTTTTCGCACTTGTGTTAGTGTTGAAAAACCACTTTTTGCACTTGTGTTGGCGCAGGAAACCACTTTTGCACTTGTATTAGTGTGGAAAAAACACTTTTTGCACGTGTGATAGTGTTGAAAAACCACTTTTCGCACTTGTGTTAGTGTTGAAAAACCACTTTTCGCACTTGTGTTAGTGTTGAAAAACCACTTTTCGCACTTGTGTTGGTGCAGGAAACCACTTTTGCACTTGTATTAGTGTGGAAAAAACACTTTTTGCACTTGTGATAGTGTTGAAAAACCACTTTTCGCACTTGTGTTAGTGTTGAAAAACCACATTTCGCACTTGTGTTGGTGCAGGAAACCACTTTTGCACTTGTATTAGTGTGGAAAAAACACTTTTTGCACTTGTGATAGTGTTGAAAAACCACTTTTCGCACTTGTATTAGTGTGGAAAAAACACTTTTTGCACTTGTATTAGTGTAGAAAAAACACTTTTTGCACTTGTGATAGTGTTGAAAAACCACTTTTCGCACTTGTGTTGGTGCAGGAAACCACTTTTGCACTTGTATTAGTGTGGAAAAAACACTTTTTGCTCTTGTGATAGTGTTGAAAAACCACTTTTCGCACTTGTGTTAGTGTTGAAAAACACTTTTCGCACTTGTGTTGGTGCAGGAAACCACTTTTGCACTTGTATTAGTATGGAAAAACCACTTTTCGCACTTGTGTTAGTGTTGAAAAACCCACTTTTCGCACTTGTGTTAGTGTTGAAAAACCACTTTTCGCACTTGTGTTGGTGCAGGAAACGACTTTTGCACATGTATTAGTGTGGAAAAAACACTTTTTGCACTTGTGTTAATGTTGAAAAACCACTTTTCGCACTTGTGTTGGTGCAGGAAACCACTTTTGCACTTGTATTAGTGTGGAAAACCACTTTTTGCACTTGTGTTAATGTTGAAAAACCACTTTTCGCACTTGTGTTAGTGTTGAAAAACCACTTTTTGCACTTGTGTTGGTGCAGGAAACCACTTTTGCACATGTATTAGTGTGGAAAAAACACTTTTTGCACGTGTGGTAGTGTTGAAAAACCACTTTTCGCCCTTGTGTTAGTGTTGAAAAACCACTTTTCGCACTTGTGTTAGTGTTGAAAAACCACTTTTCGCACTTGTGTTGGTGCAGGAAACCACTTTTGCAGTTGTATTAGTGTTGAAAAACCACTTTTCGCACTTGTGTTAGTGTTGAAAAACCACTTTTCGCACTTGTGTTGGTGCAGGAAACCACTTTTGCACTTGTATTAGTGTGGAAAAAACACTTTTTGCACTTGCGATAGTGTTGAAAAACCACTTTTCACACTTGTATTAGTGTGGAAAAAACACTTTTTGCACTTGTATTAGTGTAGAAAAAACACTTTTTGCACTTGTGATAGTGTTGAAAAACCACTTTTCGCACTTGTGTTGGTGCAGGAAACCACTTTTGCACTTGTATTAGTGTGGCAAAAACACTTTTCGCACTTGTGTTAGTGTTGAAAAAGCACTTTTCGCACTTGTGTTAGTGTTGAAAAACCACTTTTCGCACTTGTGTTGGTGCGGGAAACCACTTTTGCACTTGTATTAGTTTGGAAAAACCACTTTTCGCACTTGTGTTAGTGTTGAAAAACCACTTTTTGCACTTGTGTTGGTGCAGGAAACCACTTTTGCACTTGTATTAGTGTGGAAAAAACACTTTTTGCACTTGTGATAGTGTTGAAAAACCACTTTTCGCACTTGTGTTGGTGCAGGAAACCCCTTTTGCACTTGTATTAGTGTGGAAAAACCACTTTTCGCACTTGTGATAGTGTTGAAAAACCACTTTTCGCACTTGTATTAGTGTGGTAAAAACACTTTTTGCACTTGTATTAGTGTCGAAAAAACACTTTTTGCACTTGTGATAGTGTTGAAAAACCACTTTTCGCACTTGTGTTAGTGTTGAAAACCACTTTTCGCACTTGTGTTGGTGTTGAAAAACCACTTTTCGCACTTGTGTTAGTGTTGAAAAACCACTTTTCGCACTTGTGTTGGTGCAGGAAACCACTTTTGCACTTGTATTAGTGTGGAAAAAACACTTTTTGCTCTTGTGATAGTGTTGAAAAACCACTTTTCGCACTTGTGTTAGTGTTGAAAAACCACTTTTCGCACTTGTGTTGGTGCAGGAAACCACTTTTGCACTTGTATTAGTGTGGCAATACCACTTTTCGCACTTGTGTTAGTGTTGAAAAACCACTTTTCGCACTTGTGTTAGTGTTGAAAAACCACTTTTCGCACTTGTGTTGGTGTTGAAAACCACTTTTCGCACTTGTGTTAGTGTTGAAAAACCACTTTTCGCACTTGTGTTGGTGCAGGAAACCACTTTTGCACTTGTATTAGTGTGGAAAAAACACTTTTTGCTCTTGTGATAGTGTTGAAAAACCACTTTTCGCACTTGTGTTAGTGTTGAAAAACCACTTTTCGCACTTGTGTTGGTGCAGGAAACCACTTTTGCACTTGTATTAGTGTGGCAAAACCACTTTTCGCACTTGTGTTAGTGTTGAAAAACCACTTTTCGCACTTGTGTTAGTGTTGAAAAACCACTTTTCGCACTTGTGTTGGTGCAGGAAACCACTTTTGCACTTGTATTAGTGTGGAAAAACCACTTTTCGCACTTGTGTTAGTGTTGAAAAACCACTTTTCGCACTTGTGTTAGTGTTGAAAAACCACTTTTCGCACTTGTGTTAGTGTTGAAAAACCACTTTTCGCACTTGTGTTGGTGCAGGAAACCACTTTTGCACTTGTATTAGTGTGGCAAAAACACTTTTCGCACTTGTGTTAGTGTTGAAAAAGCACTTTTCGCACTTGTGTTAGTGTTGAAAAACCACTTTTCGCACTTGTGTTGGTGCGGGGAAACCACTTTTGCACTTGTATTAGTTTGGAAAAACCACTTTTCGCACTTGTGTTAGTGTTGAAAAACCACTTTTTGCACTTGTGTTGGTGCAGGAAACCACTTTTGCACTTGTATTAGTGTGGAAAAAACACTTTTTGCACTTGTGATAGTGTTGAAAAACCACTTTTCGCACTTGTGTTAGTGTTGAAAAACCACTTTTCGCACTTGTGTTGGTGCAGGAAACCCCTTTTGCACTTGTATTAGTGTGGAAAAACCACTTTTCGCACTTGTGTTAATGTTGAAAAACCACTTTTCGCACTTGTGTTAGTGTTGAAAAACCACTTTTTGCACTTGTGTTGGTGCAGGAAACCACTTTTGCACTTGTATTAGTGTGGAAAAAACACTTTTTGCATGTGTGATAGTGTTGAAAAACGACTTTTCGCACTTGTGTTAGTGTTGAAAAACCACTTTTCGCACTTGTGTTAGTGTTGAAAAACCACTTTTCGCACTTGTGTTATTGTTGAAAAACCACTTTTCGCACTTGTGTTGGTGCAGGAACCACTTTTGCACTTGTATTAGTGTGGAAAAACCAGTTTTCGCACTTGTGTTAGTGTTGAAAAACCACTTTTCGCACTTGTGTTAGTGTTGAAAAACCACTTTTCGCACTTGTGTTGGTGCAGGAAACCACTTTTGCACTTGTATTAGTGTGGAAAAAACACTTTTCGCACTTGTGTTAGTGTTGAAAAAGCACTTTTCGCACTTGTGTTAGTGTTGAAAAACCACTTTTCGCACTTGTGTTGGTGCAGGAAACCACTTTTGCAGTTGTATTAGTGTGGAAAAACCACTTTTCGTACTTGTGTTAGTGTTGAAAAACCACTTTTTGCACTTGTGTTGGTGCAGGAAACCACTTTTGCACTTGTATTAGTGTGGAAAAAACACTTTTTGCACTTGTGATAGTGTTGAAAAACCACTTTTCGCACTTGTGTTAGTGTTGAAAAACCACTTTTCGCACTTGTGTTGGTGCAGGAAACCCCTTTTGCACTTGTAATAGTGTGGAAAAACCACTTATCCCACTTGTGTTAATGTTGAAAAACCACTTTTCGCACTTGTGTTAGTGTTGAAAAACCACTTTTTGCACTTGTGTTGGCGCAGGAAACCACTTTTGCACTTGTATTAGTGTGGAAAAAACACTTTTTGCACGTGTGATAGTGTTGAAAAACCACTTTTCGCACTTGTGTTAGTGTTGAAAAACCACTTTTCGCACTTGTGTTAGTGTTGAAAAACCACTTTTCGCACTTGTGTTGGTGCAGGAAACCACTTTTGCACTTGTATTAGTGTGGAAAAAACACTTTTTGCACTTGTGATAGTGTTGAAAAACCACTTTTCGCACTTGTGTTAGTGTTGAAAAACCACATTTCGCACTTGTGTTGGTGCAGGAAACCACTTTTGCACTTGTATTAGTGTGGAAAAAACACTTTTTGCACTTGTGATAGTGTTGAAAAACCACTTTTCGCACTTGTATTAGTGTGGAAAAAACACTTTTTGCACTTGTATTAGTGTAGAAAAAACACTTTTTGCACTTGTGATAGTGTTGAAAAACCACTTTTCGCACTTGTGTTGGTGCAGGAAACCACTTTTGCACTTGTATTAGTGTGGAAAAAACACTTTTTGCTCTTGTGATAGTGTTGAAAAACCACTTTTCGCACTTGTGTTAGTGTTGAAAAACCACTTTTCGCACTTGTGTTGGTGCAGGAAACCACTTTTGCACTTGTATTAGTATGGAAAAACCACTTTTCGCACTTGTGTTAGTGTTGAAAAACCCACTTTTCGCACTTGTGTTAGTGTTGAAAAACCACTTTTCGCACTTGTGTTGGTGCAGGAAACGACTTTTGCACATGTATTAGTGTGGAAAAAACACTTTTTGCACTTGTGTTAATGTTGAAAAACCACTTTTCGCACTTGTGTTGGTGCAGGAAACCACTTTTGCACTTGTATTAGTGTGGAAAAACACTTTTTGCACTTGTGTTAATGTTGAAAAACCACTTTTCGCACTTGTGTTAGTGTTGAAAAACCACTTTTTGCACTTGTGTTGGTGCAGGAAACCACTTTTGCACATGTATTAGTGTGGAAAAAACACTTTTTGCACGTGTGGTAGTGTGAAAAACCACTTTTCGCCCTTGTGTTAGTGTTGAAAAACCACTTTTCGCACTTGTGTTAGTGTTGAAAAACCACTTTTCGCACTTGTGTTGGTGCAGGAAACCACTTTTGCACTTGTATTAGTGTTGAAAAAACACTTTTTGCACTTGTGATAGTGTTGAAAAACCACTTTTCGCACTTGTGTTGGTGCAGGAAACCACTTTTGCACTTGTATTAGTGTGGAAAAAACACTTTTTGCTCTTGTGATAGTGTTGAAAAACCACTTTTCGCACTTGTGTTAGTGTTGAAAAACCACTTTTCGCACTTGTGTTGGTGCAGGAAACCACTTTTCCACTTGTATTAGTGTGGAAAAACCACTTTTCGCACTTGTGTTAGTGTTGAAAAACCACTTTTCGCACCTGTGTTAGTGTTGAAAAACCACTTTCGCACTTGTGTTGGTGCAGGAAACCACTTTTGCACTTGTATTAGTGTGGAAAAAACACTTTTTGCACTTGTGATAGTGTTGAAAAACCACTTTTCGCACTTGTGTTAGTGTTGAAAAACCACTTTCGCACTTGTGTTAGTGTTGAAAAACCACTTTTCGTACTTGTGTTGGTGCAGGAAACCACTTTTGCACTTGTATTAGTGTGGAAAAAACACTTTTTGCACTTGTGTTAGTGTTGAAAAACCACTTTTCGCACTTGTGTTAGTGTGAAAAACCACTTTTTGCACTTGTGTTGGTGCAGGAAACCACTTTTGCACTTGTATTAGTGTG